>NC_052959.1:12648984-12766484 GCF_013358895.1 Oreochromis aureus
AACCCACATTTGAACTCCGATCAATGGATGCGTTTCTTTTGATTCTATCTGCCTTTTTGTACATCACTCTTCTCTTAATAGAAAAACTGTTAGCTGGGGCGTCTGAGTAGGCATGTGGCTACTGGAGAAGCTCCGCAGTGGGACTCAATCCCAGCCTCCGCAGACAGCAGAGGCCATTCCTGTTTCTGTGTATGCCAATGTACTCACTCCAGAGAAGATTCCTGATTTCTTCATCCCACCCAAACTTATCTGCTGCCCCCCAGAAGAATCTGTTACCCCAGAAACTCAGCACTGCTCCAACATCAGACCCTCAGCCTCTGACCATGCCATCTGCAGCCAGAGCCCCAGAGCTAGGAGCAGCAAGAACCCCTGCAGTCCTCGCCTCTTTTCCCGCAATCTCCAGAAATCAGCCAACCGGCACATCATCCAGATAGAGAGTGCTGATGAACCTGGTGCTGGATCTATGGACAGGGTTGGTATTGATGTAAACACTAACGCTGACCCACAGTCACAGACTGCAATGTCGCTGCCGTATGTCCCAAAAGCTCAGACCTCCTATGGCTTTTCCACCCTGATGGAGTCTCCTCATACCCGACGCAAGGAGAGCCTTTTCCACAGCAACCCCAGCAGCCCTCTTACCTCCCCAAACTCCCAGAGGCGCTCCCAAGGGGGAACCCTACTGGCCCCGGCTGACCCTAACCCCTACCGCTATTTCAGCGGTGGTGAGAGTGACACCTGCTCCTCGGCCGAGTCATCCCCCTTTAACTCTCCTCTCCTTTCCCGATCCGCCTCTCTCCTGCGCTCTATTACACAGGAGACACAAGCCAAGGTGAGGACTTGTGCTCTATATGCTCATGTATGGCCACAATTTATAATTCAAAATCATCAGTGAGTGTGTAACAGTTTTTTTTTCATTCAGCTATTGGCTCATTTCTGTATGTTTACAGTTGCTTTTCCTCTCTCCCCCAAGGTGTCTCGTGCCAAACGCTCCCTGGCACGCCACAGTTCCCTCTCCACTGATGAATGCAGCTCAGCAGACAACAGCCCCAACATGCAGCGCCGCCGAATGCGCTGCCCTCCCTCTCCCGCCTTCCGTGGATGTAAAAGTGGTGGCTTGAGGGGAGCAGCGGCATCAGACCTCTGTCAGCGCGAGCACACTATAAACCTCAACAAGGGGGGGAAACTGAGGCTGAGCACTCACTATGACCCGGAGGCAGCCCGGCTGAGGGTGCGCGTGCTCGCAGCCGAGGCTCTTTACGACAGGCAGACAGACCTTAAAAGCATCAACTGCTGCGTAGCACTCTACCTGAATCCTGGTAAGCAGCAGAAACAAAGGAGCACCATCATTAAGAACAGCAGGAATCCGGTGTTCAATGAAGACTTTTTTTTCGATGCTCTGCCTCAGGCACAGGTAAAGACTCTGGCCATGAAAGTAAAGGTAGTGAACAAAGGAACCAGCCTGAAGAGAGATGTGCTTCTTGGAGAAAGAGAGGTGCTGCTCAGTGAGCTGCTCGCAGGCCTCTAGGGAGCCCCTGTCAAGACTCTGGCGGACACGAGCTGCTCCACACCTTGAGGGCCCCCAATCTTTTTATCCCACCTCGCCCTTCTGACAAATACCGGACAGGAGCAAGCACACAGATGACAAGGAAGATGTTTCTTCCACACTGAGTTATGTATGCGCACAGAAAAAAAAATGAAGGTCTCTGTTAAAGTCTCGCTTTGCCAATTCTTCAAATTCAAAATTAGGGCAGCCCACAATAACCTATAGGCTTATCAGTGAAGTGACTATGCGAACAGTGGGGCTGTGGTCCTCGTTTGTGCATATTTCTCTTTGAGTATTGAGTTACAAACAGTTTTACTCTCACTGATGAGCATTGTAATGTGGCTCACTGTCATATCAGTTGTTATGCAATCTTGTTTAAGTTGGAGCTGCTTATTGTTTTGTAATGAATGCTGGATATTATCTGTAAGCATTTGCACGTCACTGTGGAAATTACTAATGGCTCTGTGTGCTTGAGAGAATTTATATATGGGGAATTAGATTTTAATTGCTAGTAAATGTAATGTTGATATGACTGTTGTTTTGTGATATGCTTTTGAACTCACGAATAAAAACCATGCTAGGGCTTTTGTCTCGCCTTGCACTTTCTCTCTGTGGTTTTTGTCTTTGAATTAATCCCCAAGATCACATGAAAGCCCCCAGAAATCCCCAGAAATGATAATAAACCTGTCATTTTCTCACACAAGTTTTCAATTATTGCAAACAGCCCTCAGGTTGGGTCCTCTGAGCCAGGCACAAGCTGGGTGTCATTTGTGAGTCTTTTGATTCCAAATACCTGCCCCCCCCCCCCCAATATTGTTTCTGTGTGCATTCAAATTCCCTGTTTAATTTTAAAAGCATGTTTCCTATTCAGTCCTCCAGTGAGTTTCAAATAGTTATTAAGAAGGCTGGTGGTAATCATGGCTCAGTCGCTCTCCCGGAACAGTTACTGGCACACACTGTCTTTCTCTGGAAATAAATAACCCGTCTGCACAGGGAGGTTAGGTCTCGATTTACAAGTTCAATATTTGGGTTGACAAGTGGAAATGTATTTGTGCTACTATAGGATCATAAAAAAAAAATGTAGAAGACCCACTGCAATCCACACTTGTACATTTGGCAGACATACATTGGAAGAAGTCCCACTACAAAAAAAAGGAAAGAAAAAAAAAAAAAAAAGCAACAATATCAAACGTGGACGTTTGCCTCCTCTGCTGGTGCAACAGCAGAATGACATGCAAGTGAGTCCCGAAAGGCAAAAATCATCAAAACAAGAGTGATGACCTCTATTTATTCACTGGTATAAGCCTGTGGGAAACATTCATCTGTAAGCTAAAAGGAGATGAATTTCCTACAAACTCAAGAGCAGAGAGATAAAACTGAAAGAAAATGAAGTATGTTAGCCGCCGTAGTGGTAATACTCAAGAAGGGAAATTATGAAACTTGAAACATTTAATAACCTCCTAACTGAAAACAAAAATAAAAATCCTGAGCTCAACAACAGCCTACACAATCAAATGAAGATAAAGGGTTTTTTGTTTTTAACTTGAGGCAATCCCTATTATTGATCAGCATCTTAATGATGGAGCAGGAATTAAAGGTCCTGATTGTTTCTGTGTGCAGTTTTATCGCCTGTGGTCTTGTTGGTTTGAGGTTTGCGGGTCTCGCTGGAAAATGTTCTCACACATGCATAAAGACATTTCCACACGGCAACCAGGGTCCACCAAAAATCTCCTTATTCATTAACAGACTGTTTGCAGCACAGTCAGATGGTTTTTAAAAATATTCAGCTCTGACGAATTAAAAATAAGCACCTATGTAAGCATAAAAGCTTTAATTAATGTGACCAAATAATGTCTTTTTTTCCCCAAATTTTACTTTTATGATTTCATGAGACAGACTGGAAACGATATTTTTAAGAGGCTTTAAAAGAGAAGCACAGTGGAAGCTTTTATTTGCATTCAAACTGTGTTTCCTCTTCATGTTTTACTGTATGCAAGGACTGAAAATGACTGCCGTGCTGATCAAAGGTGTTGAGTCATTGTAGCAGCATTTATCCTCTGAATTCATTTAATGTTTTAATCCAGTCACTGCTCAACCATCAGCTGTAGCAACTCTCCATGCCACAGTGTATTTATACATATGTTATGTGTTTCCAGTTTCCACTTTACAAATAAGATAAAGTCATATGAAGCACGTAGGCTACAGCTTTTGGCATTGAACATTCAAGTCAATATTCTGGCCCCTGGCGTTGAGTAGGAGGACAGAGTGATGTGACCTAACAACTGTTCGGATCAGTGGTGTAGGTTTCCAGCTCCTTACTGTTTTCATTTGGATTTTTGATTTTTTTTAAAAAGCAAAAATGAATCTCTTCCCTGCTGTCAGATTTAAAACTGTGTTATCCCCATAACATTAACCTAAGTAATAATCTTCCAAAATAATATGTAGTCATATTTAATGGCAAGTAGGGGATGATGGTGACCGTTTGCTCACAGTGCAGGAGGCCTCGCTGCCTGTGAGATAGGATTCTGTAGTTGATTATTTGGTGATAATCATTAGATTTAGAATATTATGCTATTTACTTTAGACTGACTGAAACTCCTGATTTGAATTAAGAGCTGGTAGGATTCGTTCATAAAATGTGCATACAGACAGTCACAGCTCAACACAACCCAGCTCTCTAAAGGAGGAGAATCCAACATTTCAGCTGCCTGCAACAGAAGTTTTTTTGCTTGTTTGTTTGTTTTTATTGTTACTTATTCATTTTCATCATTTTTTGTCAAAACTGACCTAAGAATCATGCAAGCTTTAAAAGATACCTGACTTAAGGGATTAACCAGAGAACAAATTTTAAATTGCCTCTTTTGACGCTTTGTTACTCTCAGCCTGTCACAAAAACAGCACATTTCTTTGACTGACTCTATGAAAAATGCATAAGAAATGCCAAAGAGGTAACAAGGTGATCCCCACAGAACTTTCAGGCAAAAATGTGACATATCTGGGCAAGGTGTCCTTAAAATGTTTGAGGAAACCAGACAAATGGAGGACAAAAGAACAATTTACAGCAAATGAACAGTATCTGAAAGTCATATCCTTAAGAAGCAGAAAAAAATCCAGCAATGACCTGACACAGAACCTGAGAGATGCATCTGACCCTTTGGTTCATCTATCTGCTGTTCAATGACATCATCACAAGGACTCAGTGGCTGGCTGTCAAGAAGCCATACTTAAGGAAGGGAAACAGGGAGAAAAGGCTGACGTATGCCAGATCGCACCTGGACTGAAAATCAGTGGCAACAGGTCTGATGGAGTGATGAATGCATATTTGCATCCAAATTTTCCTTCTTTAAATTTTTTTTTGTTCAGATCATCATTAATATGCATGAAGAAGACATCTATAAAACATGGAGGAAGATTTTCGTCCACCATGTAATACCACATGGAAAGAAACTGATTGGTGCCAATTTTATTTTTTAGAGTGATAATGAACCAGAACATCCGGATAAGAGCTTTGATTGTCCTATTCCTGAATACCACTTAAATGAATCGAAAGAAAGCTTAATTAAGGCTGAGTTGAAAAATAAAAGAGGCCATACCAAATATTGATTTTGAAGGTTATTCGAAGTTTTGTTTGGTTTTTTGTTGTATATATACTTTTTCAGAAAAATTAAAATTATTCGATTTTCCTCGCAAAATATAAATATACTTTTGCATAGTACTGTATAATAACGGTGTACAATTTTGTGAGAATAAACTATATATCAAACACAGCATATGTTTTACCAGCGGGTGGATTACACAGACTTTTATTATAAGTACCTTCTACCGTTTTAATTACAACTCTTTTCGGGTATACTTGCTTTGTAAGCGGGGAATCAGCTGGAAACACTGCGCTTTGTTGGTGCGATCACTACAACAAACGAACCCATCAGCTGGCAGCTCTTTAACTGACACACATCACGGGAAATGTAGTTGATCTTCCAGGAAACGCCTCCTGCTCTTGAGAACTGGAAATTCCCCCAACACTACATCACCCACAATGCCTCACCGTCATCGTAAACATAGACCTGTCAAACAACATAGACGCCATCTTGACAGCACCCTCAAAATGGCAGAAAGATGTGAGCTAGAAACCGAGTCCAAACTAAGATCTCAGCGCTCTGCTATTTAAAACCAGTCGGAGCCGTTTTTTCCCAACCACGGGCGGTTATGGAGTTGGAGCCCAGCGAGGCAGCACAGAGCCTGTAACATGGATATATCGACGGCGGTTTTCAACGCGGCCAGAGATGGTAAGCTGAAACTTATCCAGAAGTTGCTGAGCAACAAAAGTCCAGAGGAGCTGGAGGCTTTGGCTGAGGAGAAAACACAGGGGGGAACCCCTTTGCTGATAGCCTCTCGATACGGACATTTAGAGGTGGTGGACTACCTCCTTGAACATTGTAAAGCGAATGTTGAACTCGGGGGTTCGGTGAACTTTGACGGCGAGACCATCGAGGGGGCTCCGCCGCTCTGGGCGGCTTCGGCAGCCGGTCACCTCCCTGTAGTGAAGACGCTACTGAAACACGGTGCCTCGGTAAACAATGCAACACTAACTAACTCAACGCCGCTCCGAGCTGCCTGCTTCGACGGTCACCTCGAGATCGTCCGCTACCTGGTGGAGCACAGAGCCGACATGGAGGTCGCCAACCGCCACGGCCACACCTGCCTCATGATCTCCTGCTACAAGGGCCACAAGGAGATAGCCAAGTTCCTCCTGGATCGCGGTGCGGATGTTAACCGCAAGAGTGTGAAAGGAAACACTGCCCTACACGACTGTGCCGAGTCAGGTAGTCTGGACATCATGAAGATGTTGCTGAAGTGCAATGCCCGCATGGAGAGAGACGGATACGGGATGACCCCGCTCCTGGCTGCAAGCGTGACGGGTCACACCAACATTGTGGAGTATCTCGCCCACCAGCCTCGTACCTCCAGGGAGGAGCGCATCGATGCACTTGAACTCCTAGGGGCTACTTTTGTGGACAAAAAGCGTGATCTGTTGGGCGCCATGAGGTACTGGAGGAGGGCGATGGAGCTGAGGCAGCCGGGGGAAAAGACCGGTTCTCTTGCCAAGCCTCCACCCGGCCCCCCGATCCCCGCCTATGGATGCGCACAGGAGGTGTGCACTGCAGAGGAACTGGAGGCTTTGATCACCGACCCGGACGAAATGAGGATGCAGGCCCTGTTGATTCGCGAGCGCATCCTGGGCCCGTCCCATCCAGACACGTCTTATTACATCCGCTATAGGGGAGCTGTGTACGCTGACTCAGGCAACTTCGAGCGCTGCATAAGTCTGTGGAAGTACGCTTTAGACATGCAGCAAAGCAACCTGGACCCTCTCAGTCCCATGACAGCCTCAAGTTTCCTGTCTTTTGCAGAGCTCTTCTCGTTTGTTCTTCAAGACCGGGCAAAAGGCTCGCTGTCAACACGCATCACCTTCCATGATCTCATGACTGTGTTGGGCAAAAGCGTGAGGGAGGTAGAGAGAGCTGTGGCACAAAGGGATAATCCCCCAGAAGCTCCTCAGTTCACCAAAGCCCTCTCCATCATCCTCCACCTCATCTTTCTACTGGAGAAGCTCGAGTGCAGCCCGGAGCAGGAGCACCAGAAGAAGCACACGGTGTACCGACTTCTAAAGCTGAACCCCCGAGGGCGGAGCGGCTTCACCCCCCTGCACATGGCCGTAGACAAGGAAACGACATCTGTCGGCCGCTACCCGGTAGGCCGCTTCCCCTCCCAGGCGGTGGCTGCGCTGCTCCTAGAGTGCGGCGCAGACGTTGATTCGCGGGACTGTGAGAACAACACACCGCTGCACATTGCTGCTAACAACGGTTGTCCGGAGATTATGGCGCTCCTCATGAAGGCTGGAGCTCACTTCGATGCCACAAACGCACAGAGGAAGACGGCCTACGAGCTGTTGGATGAGCACAGCAGCGGGCACCCGGCCCTCTACCCGCTAAACTACGTCACCCTTCAGTGCCTGGCAGCACGTGCAATCGAAAAGCACAGACTGCCCTACAGGGGACTCATCTCTGAAGAGATGGAGGCTTTCATTGAGCTGCACTGACTTCCACTTCTGCATCGCCCGTCCCCTTCCTCTGAAGAGGCATCCCAGCAACTACTCTTCCCGTTCTCTCCTATTCTTTACTGTGACCTGACATAAACTATTCTTTTGGGGGTTTTTTGCTCGACACAAGTCTCCTCTTGACTTCTGCTCCACTGCTGACTGTAACCAACGTTTTTATCAGACCAAACCAATAGCAATAAACATCCACCCTCTGGGCTTAAGTGTCTGGCAGAGGTCTGGTCAGTTGTTGCTTTATTCTAACACAGACTTTTAAAGTGATTGTTGGTTTCCACTGCTACTTAATGCTGGGTGAAACGTTAACATCATATAGACTCTAATGCATCTCCTCTCAGTGTCTCCCTCTAAAACAAACAAGCAAAAAGGGAGCGGTACAAGCTGATGGGGGTTTGTGTGGGTTTGCTAGTGGCTGAACTGTATGAGAAATGGGCTCGCGCTTACTGACACAAAGCATCTGATCAAAGTAGCCAGATAACATGCATGAAAATGAAGTGTGACTGTGGTAGCTCACTTGTTGTTTAGCAGATTCATTCAGAAAGGAAATATTTGAACAAACTCAACGAGTTGCTGGCATTTTTTTTTTTTTTTTTTTTTTTGTGCCTGGTTCTACTTGTTCGCATTCAGTGTACCATCTGTTATGTTTCTCTGACGCTGGGAAGGTGTTGAAAGTACTGTGCCAAATGTTCCGTTACAAACTGTAAACTGGTGGCAAAATGGAAAAAGCAATGAATGTTTTCTTCCTGATTACAAGCAAAAGTAATAATATGAAGTTACAGACATGAACCTCAGAGCTTGAGGAGAACATTGACTGGACTGTGACAGTATTTTGTCAGCCTGCTGCACCATTTCCGTCAGGCTTTTATGAGACTAGGGATGAGGGCGTCACTCTGACTTAGTAAAAAAAAAAAGAGACAGGTGCCATTATTTAACACTCCCCAGTCTCCAAACAAGATAACCTATGCAGTTGTTAATATTATTCCAAAAATTGTGAAGCTAAAAGTCGCTGCATGAACAGGATTTACATGTTGTTTTTGGTTTTTTTCCCTTCTGTTGTACATGTTCATCCTAACATGATGACTTAAATGATTGGGGCTGCTTCTTTAACAATAATTTGGTATCTTCTGAATATTCAAATCTAAGAATGTCTTCTTAATTTCTGCCTATGTCTGAATGAGCAGTTTCTAACAGAGCCTGACGCGTGCCTCTTCCCAGGATAATGAAATCCTAACAAAGACATCCAAGTTATAGCAAAAGAAGCAGCCTCATGACGTTTGTGTGGACAACGACGGACCTTTGAACGTGCTGTTTGTCGCTATAAAAAAAGGCACAAATCAACTGTCGAGGATCATGTGTTGGTTTTTGCCTCGGAGTGAATTTTCCCTTTAACATCAGATGCAGTTCACAGAAAACAAAAAGGAACAGATGGCTCTTTGGCCATTCCTGCATCTCAGTCTTATATTTAGTTGTTTTTCTTGTGTTTTCAGCAATATTTTATTTGTCAGTCTGTGTTAAGCACCACTAAAAAGTTGAAATACACACTGAAGAGGCTCTGGAAGATCCTAAACACCTTACATTCAGGCTCTAAACTGTCGCTGCCTTTGTCTTTCTCAGCAGATTTGCGATAACTCGAGATCAAAAGTGTGTTGGAGATGCCTGAATAAAATTCAGTATCACAACAGAATCCCTGTATGTCGGGTCAGCGTTCCTGTGGCTCTTGTCTGTGTGCAAAAATGTGAATGAGTGTTCTTGACTTAGGCTGGAAAGCTGGAAATGAATCCCAGTTTTTGGTGTCTTGATTTAAATTATTCAGCTTGAGCGCTGTTGCTCACACAGCAGCAGCGTTTGCATTGTGATAGCAGCAGGACATAACAGCCTTACCATGCCATTGTGACAGCCAGGTCCATGAAATGATCTCATTTGGACACTGGAAGTGACATTATCTTGGAGTGCACATGTATCAAAAAAAAAATCTGCGAGCATTCATTACGCAGGCTTTCCACTGCTCACATAAACTCCAGCACCCTGAAATAAAGCATAACAGAAACTTGATCTTTCAGAGTCCTGCACTCTTAAAATATAAATAGAGTGCAATTAACGTCACTGCTGCAGGGTAGTGCTAGAGACAGGCCACTTACCCTGCTAATTTTAGGGATCTTTTGCCCTAGCTTCCACTCTGAAAATGGGAATACTGTAATCCTATACAGTCAGGCAGGCAGGTCACAGGGTGACTGGCAGAGACGGCGCACAGACGACAGAGACGGCATTATTCTTATAGTAACAGACACAATATTAGCTATCCATTGATAAAAGCTTAACCTAACTACATTAAATCAGGCAGCTAGTCGAGAAACACCAGGTGGTAAATGTAGCGTCCACCCTGCATAACAGTCATGAAATAAGAAACTGTGAACACTGACATAATCCACATGGTCTCCCATGGCTGATCTGACCCCTCTATTAAAGGTAAAAATAGTCATTAACTTCATTAAAGTAGCCCTTCTTCACATAAGATATTTACAAGTGGTAATATTGGGATAAATAGAAGAGGAAAAGTGTATTTTTGGTACTTAAAGGCAAAAAAAAAGGAAATCCCGAAGCTCGGCTTTTTTTTAGGAACTTATCTTCTGCAAACTGAAGAGACTTGGCATAGAAATACTGACATACCTAAACCTGGAGTCATGAATTTTCTTTGTTCATATTTCCATCCTCAAGTAAATGTAACATCATATAATAGTAACTTCCCACTAGATGTCAGTAGCAACAAAGAAAATCAATCAGACAAGAAGTCTTTTGTTCCTTTAAGATCATGTGAAATGCTCAGAAATGTAGCTCTCAGGCAGAAATGGTGGTGGTGGGTTGATTTTTCTTTTTCTTTGTGTCTCTTTCAGCAGAGAGTCTGACTCTGACAAAGAAGTCTTTGTACCGATAGAGAAACAGAGAATGAGCTGTTGAGGATGGCATTTATTTGAAAAAAAAAAATGTAAGCACTAAATGTGCATTTTTATGTAAAGAGGAAAAGAAATCTTGGTAGATGGGAGGCGCTGAGTCTTTTTGCAGGGTTTTCTATGGGGGTCAGCAGAAAGGTTAATATAAAACCTCCTTCGTGACATCCTCAGGTGTCATGCCAACGTCCAGCACCACACTCCAACACCTCACAATCTGCCCTCGTGGCTGTTGCTTTTGTCATGCTGTGTGACCCAAATAGCACCAGATCATTAAACTAGATATAACAAAGGCCTATGTTGAACTATTTGAATTTGCTTCAGGTTAAAGAATAGTGCTTTGTTGCCCTGCTTTTCATTTTTTTATTGATATTTTAAATCAAATTTATGGGCAATTGTGGGCAACACCAGAAACAAAGATAAGCTAATACACCAAATTGGTTACACACATTGTTTAACTGCAGGCATTTATCCTGATAATTATATTTCATTTGATTCATTTCTCACATTAACCTGTTCGGCAGTCACTTCCATATATTTTTACCGACCCTTTGCTACTGTGATATTGATTAAATCCCCCGAAAACCATTTTTGATATATATGTACTGTGGATGAAGAAAACCAATGATAAAAGTGCACACATTTGACCCCACTGATATAAATGATCAATGAATCCACTTTTGTTAATATAACAGGACTGAATAAATTATAAGGAACAGCTCATTTATAATAGACTACTGCTAACTCCAGCCTAAAATAGCCAAGAATACCAGTACTGGTATATATGATGTATACGTATGCATCAAGAGATAAACATCAGCCGCTGCTACCAGAAAACTCCTTCTCATCAATATCGGTTGATACTGATGCTCAGCCAGTGATGCAACCCTAAAAGTAAAGGTAAAACTAAATCAGCAGCTTAAATGAAAGCTGACCATAAACTTGATGAAAGTGGATTTGTTGCACTGTTGTTGGCTTTAATAGTCATTCATTTTAGGCAAGTGAACCTTTAAATTTGCTACTGAGTCTGTCTCCAGAACAATAAATAATACTTTTGAACTCCTTCCATCTATTGTCCTCAGATGCTACTGCGTGATCTACCTCCTGTGGAATTATTAATGCATTCCCATAACATCTCACCAGGACTTGTATTTCCCTACAATATTTTAGAGTCCAGCTGTAATTTAGTGTGGGAGTTCTGCTCAGTGGGAGCCGTTATGAGCCTCTGACTCTTTATTCCTGCCAGCAGCTATAATTAGATGCTATGTTATGGGAATCTAAGAGGTCTAGGGTGCTTCTCTTCATTTTAGCTCCTTGGGGAGCAAAGTGGGGGCAAAAAAATAAATAAATAAATCAGTCACCAATACACAAGACCAACCTGCCACAGCTGCTGCCTCTTTTGCACCAGTCAGCGATACCAGCGAGAGCTGGAGGAGGTGGGGGTTGAAGTGGGGAAGTAATGGGGGTAATAGAGGTGATGGGGGATACGGTTGCTATTGGAGATCTTGCCTGCATCACGTCATGTGTAAGAGGGAGGGGTGGGGGGAGTGCTCCGGTGTGTGCATGAAAGAGAAAGAGAGAGAGAGAGAGAGCTGGGAGGGGTAGGCGAGGAGAGGGAAGGAGGAGGGCATTAAGGAAGAAGGCAGGGAGTATCAATGACATCAACCAGCAGTATCTGAGGCCGCCGATCAGCAATGCTCTCCCGACAAAAGGGCTGAGGAGCAGCCGTGACCCGCTGCGCTCCGAGAGGTCGGTGGACAGCCAGGACGGTGTGTGTGGGGGGAAACGCCGGCGATGTGTGCATGCACCCTCCACAAAGGAAGACCTTCATCTGAGTGGAGCTGCCACTGGATTACATTTATCCTTGCTGTTTCTAAGGAAGCTTCCAGCTGCAAATCCACCCACATGAATCTACCAGACAGTAAGGAAGACGGAGCACTTCCTACCGAGGTAACCCGCACCATCCATTTATAAATATGTATATTTATTTTAACAGTTAATGTTTGCAGTCGTGCACCCCACCCAGGCTGGTTACATTTTTACTTGTCGAATAGCCTTTTGGAAACTAAAGCGGTAAGAGTAGATGCCAGCCCGGATGGAATTTCACCGCTCAGTCTTTCCCGGGGTGTTTCTTTGTGGTGTTTCTCTTTTACTCAGCAGCTGCAGCATCACTTCAGATTTTGTTTCAAGCGTTTGGGTAAAAAACAACAACAAAAAAACAAAAAACGAGGTTGTGCAGATCAGGCTGGTTGGCAACAACCCTGTGAGTGCGCGTCCCTCTTCATCCCCCCCTCCTCCTTATTGTTGGCTGGGCAGCATGAGGGACCTGGGCAGGCTGGCAAAGCCTTTGTTCCTCATCAACTGTCATTAAAAGTGGCTTTTATTTTGATGGCCCTTTAAAGCACTCTCCAGGCGCGACGAGTCTATGTTGAGTCAGTTTTTTTTAAAGACTATTTTTTTTTATAAAAAAAAGAAAGAAAGAAAGAAAAATATAAACAGTAGACTCAGACAAGAAAAAGCTCATCTTTATGATCAAATCTATGTAACACAGGCATCTTGTATATCTGCCAAGGATATTTTTAAAAAGAAAGAAAAAAAAAGGAGGAAACTCTTAGTTCTGTTTTTATTGTGTCTAAATTTCACTGTTGCCACACCAAAGTAAATATAACACCATGATAATGTCACTATGTCAGCATACTCAAAGGGGCCCTCGCAGACACATTATGAATCCATACAGGCTATTATACCAATATTTGTGAATCATTTATGGTATGGAAGGCACCAGGTGGCAAAGCGGATGGACTTATTTAGCAGGACTGGTTCCTAGACAATAGAGTGGTGGTGCTGCTGCTGCATCTGCTACTCTCCAGCATTACTTAAAACAAGCCCATCTGCACATATAGGCAGTGTTTCTAGTCCATAGACCTCTCAGATGTCTATAATTATAAACACAAGGTTTTGACTGTTAACACAGCCAGTCACGCGTGCAGGCAGAATGTAATTTAATGATACGTCGATTCGTCCTGACACATTTTCCGAGGGCTATTGCCCGTTTGGGATTTAATCATGTAAACTTCAAGGGCCTGTTTAGTTTCTCTGGGTTTCCACTGTGTGGCCTCTGTAAACTAGAAAATCACGCTGTCGTGGTGAATTTGAGGGAGGTCTTCCTCCTCACACACAGATGGGAAATGTTCCCTGGGGCACCTTGTGTTTGCTGGTTATTGTTCCAGACCATTTCCACATCCCTAATTATTTTAATCAGTCGTTTTTATGCATGGATTCCTCTCTTTAGCAGATCCCCTCCCGATTTTTTCCCCCTCGTCTTTTCAGCTCCACTCTGTGTTTAACAGAAGGCTACACTATGCACCTTCATAAGATGGCAAGCAATGTGTATATTTGCATCGTTATGACAAGGAAGTCATTATGGTGGAAGCAGAATAACTGAACTGGCAAAATACCTCTCTGTGCTGGAAATAGATCAGATATTCTCTTCCAAGAGTCAAGAGATTCTTGGCCCCATAGGTATTCATCTACGCGCTGTTAGGAGCGGTAGCTTATGAAATCAGTGATGGCATGTACTCTTTAAATAGCATTTCACAGGGTTCAACCATGGGCCTCAATGGTTTTCTGCTCCCTCTGAACAGATACCACTGTAAGATCCATCCAGACTTTAATATGCTGGGTGACGTGTGCTCCCACTGGAGCAGCTTTGGTTTCCAAGTCAAAGGCTTCATTGAAGTCTCATTCCCAGATTCTCGCTGCAGCGTTACCCTAACTGCTCTGCTCTCTTACGTTCTTCCCCTGTGTTACATGCTATGCCCATCTTTGGATTTTGCCAGGCTCTGTGCCTACCCTCCATTACCAGGAAGGAAGGAAGGAAGGAAGGAGAACATAAAGGCGTGCGACTTTGATGCTGGGAGCGTAGCCACCTGTATTACAAGAAGGGGAAAAAAACAACTTGTTGTTGTCTAGGAATAGATATTAATTGACCTTTTCAAAGCCTTCCAAACAGTGAGCTTTTGTCTGCTCTGCCTCTGTTTATTTATATGCTCCCGAAAGCAATTCATATACAGCATGCAGAATGAAGCCGATACGCCTGTGTAATGTGGCTGGAGGGACCGCATTACTCAAAACAATACCCTTTAAAAATCAAAATATCTATTTTTTGACCAATAACTGGAATCAAACTTGAATTGGGGACTATCAGGATGCACACTAAAACTATATTGTTTTATATCCAAATCTAACCCTTATCTTTAGTATGGCTGGGCATTAAACCATCCATCCATCCATCCACTTCCGCTTATCCTTTTCAGGGTCGCGGGGGGCGCTGGAGCCTATCCCAGCTGTCATAGGGCGAGAGGCGGGGTACACCCTGGACAGGTCGCCAGTCTGTCGCAGGGCCAACACACAGGGACAGACAACCATTCGCACTCACATTCACTCGCGCATTCACACCTAGTGGCAATTTGGATTATCCAATTAACTTATTCCCACAAGTTGCATGTCTTTGGACGGTGGGAGGAAGCCGGAGTACCCGGAGAGAACCCACGCAAACACGGGGAGAACATGCAAACTCCACACAGAAAGACCCCGGCCTGATGGTGGAATTGAACTCAGGACCTTCTTGCTGTGCGGCAACAGTGCTAACCACCGTGCCACCGTGTTGCCCTAAGGAAAGCTGGCATTAAACCAGCTTTCCTTATTATCATATGATCGTAGCATATGTAAATTCTGCACTCGGTGACCAAATTCTGGTGGTCGAATTAGTAATTCCGAGCTAATCTAATTCATAAATGGTTAAATGAGGTGGCTGAGCCCTTCTATAGCATGTAGGAAGTATATTCTGTGGCATTTTGTATGTTCACTTGGTTAATAGACCAGCCATCAGATTATTCATATGAGGACATTAGTTGCAAAGAAGCACACACACAATTATCAGCAATCACATACTAAATGACCACTTTATGGCTTCATCACCACATCTAATGATAAAAGTTCAAAACTGGCTCCAAGAGTGCATCGAGACATGCTTAGTGTGTAATGGATTGGTTCTTATATAGTGCTTTTCTACTCAAGTTAAACATTCAGAGCTCTTTATACATCAGTACCTTTTTTTTAGGTAGCATTCACACTTCAAACAGCATCTTGCAGACTGGAGCACCCAGGGATTAAACCACCAACCTTCCAGTCCGTACATGACCTGCTGTACCTCCTGAGCCACAGCTGCCCTAGTTTAAAATTGATGATGTGTACAAATAATTAAAGTACACAAAAAAGTATTAGGTAGCTGCTATAACAGTTGCAAACCTGCACTGTAATCTAGTTATGTAAAGATGCGTCTCTTAAACCAGAGCCATAATGATCCTTTCATCGACCACAAGGGTCACTTGCGGTTATGTGTGTGTGTGTGTGTTTTCTTCATGGGTCTGTGTTTCCGTGCGTACACATGAGTGAAGGCTCAGAGATAGGTTTTGACTTGACTGATGCCCTTCTCCAGATGAATCAGAGATTCTGATGTGTCAGCAGGGATGAATAATGCACGCTGCTCCACTACCTCTCTTCTCCACCTCTTGTCTTCAGTCATTTGCCTCTCTTTTCATCACAACTGCCACATCTGAAGACATCTTCACCTTCATTTTCAGCCCTCCCCCCTCCCGTCCTCCTCCCCTATGCAAACGAGGTTTTGCTGCGCCGCGCCGCCACCTCGCTCTCCTCTGGGTCAGCCCTGTTCTCTTTCCGAACAGCTAACTCGTTCTTATCATCGGGTGTTGCAGAAGTTTCTCTTGTCGAAATTTCGGCGCATTTCAAGATGAGGCACGGGGGGGTTTGTAAGCTTTTCCTTGTGCAAACATTTGCGCTGAAAATGGCCAAATGGTTTGATGTGCACAGCTCGTTATCAAGTCACGGGAGGACGACGTGCAGCCATTGACACGGGTTGACAGTTACATCCCTGACTGACAGGAGTCATTAGGAGGATAAGGTTGACTGACAAGAGGGCTGATAAAGCAGGAGACAAACTGACTAATCAGGACTTGGTGAAAGAGGGGATACCATTTGTTTTGAAGCGTCCAGTTAGCCGTCATTAAATGTTTGACAGAATAATCCATGCACCTCCACAGCAGCACTTGGCAAGTTCTCCGAGGTATTTTCAACTCGTGAAGTAAAACAAGCAAACAAAAAAACCCTCCTCTTTGAGGAAAGTGCAGTATAGCGTTTCCGTCAGTTAATTTTGGATGAAGTGATGCCAAAGTCATTCTGATTGGAGGTCTTGTAAAGCATAAAATCATATGGCTTTGGTTTAATTGGTGTAATAAAGCCATGCGAATGCTCATGGAGGCAGAAAAATTGCATCTGTATAGCTGTCATATACTGCAATCCCTTTTTTAGTACCATTATGTCATTATGGTACACGCTGTGTGGCAAAAGACTGGATTTGATAAAGTTAGCTCAGGTTTCTTAGCCGATTCATAGCATTGTGGCTGTAAGGATAGCACTGTCAGTCTATAGCTATTAGATGTAAACTCATACACTTTAGTTCATGTTGCATAGAGGATGAATCCTACTGTTCAGCAGCATCATTGCTGATCAAATACCCACAACACTAATAGCAGTCCCAACCCCCCAAGGCTTTATTTGGATACACTGTGTTTAAAACTAAACACCAAACTAGGATGGTTCACAATGCAAACATTACCCCTGCATTCTCGTGTGTTCAACTCCAAGCACTGCTGTTAATTACAACCTCACCGGCAGCTAGTAAACTTAAAATAGTCTTTATGTGAGTAATTCCGCATTACAGCAGACTTAATGATTTTAAATTTCCCTGCAAATAGGCCCGGTGCTTGTGCCACCTATTTAAACCCTGCTGTCAGCGCTAGTCATCCAATAAAAGAAAAGGTTTTGGCGTGCCTCCATATGCCAGTTGCCTTTGAAAGAACATCTTTATTGCTTTAGTGAAACAGCTTTGCTATGAAGACCTTTACCATGCAGGATGGTAAAGGGACGATGTCCAGGAAACTTGTGGCTCTATTCCATCGTCACAAATCACAGAGGGAAAACTTAAAAGCCGGAAGATTAGGCTGCCTCCTGATTCAGCAGGAGCATTCTGCAGTCTTTAATATGTGTGTGCAGGTGCCGGGCCTGCCTGGTTGACATGGCTCTTGAATGCACCTCCACATTTGTCTGTGGCATTTCATGATTACTCTGTCTCCGCAGCACTGAAGGATGCCAGTTTGGATGAAGTGTTTGCTTGACAGAGGTGAGAGTAATGACTAGTCATTGGTGGGAGGCATCCGTGCACAAGTCTGTTACCCTTGACAAGCATTTCATCTCTTCACTTACCGAGACAGACTCCCCGACTGATTTCAGTTCTGAGACAGAGGACAAATGCAGTTTTTCTACCCCATTACTTCGGTTTTCAATTCTATTCACAACTTTATTGTCCCTCAAGGAGAAATTCATTTGGTGTCACAAATCTCATCTCCATCAGGAAGTCATGCAATGGCTGGTTAGTGACAGACCTTTTAAGAGTAGCGCCTGTGTAGCACGTAAATAGGATTCGTTCACCGGCGTATGCGGCAAAAACGTTGCAAGTTTTCAGTGTTTAGCCTTATTTTATATGTTTTACATTGACCTTAACTGCATACCAAACAGTGTGGCGTGTGAAATGAATGCTGATGCTCTACAGATGATCTCAGTGGAGAAAAGTGCTGCAGTTGTGAGTTAATGAGATCTCGGTGGACGGCGTGTCATGTGACCACAGCAGACAGGTGATACCATGGCAGCGGAAATACTCTTGAGAGAGTGGCTTCATGGGCAAACAAACAATGTGTCAGCAGGAAATGAATAAGGACCTGCCGAAGCGGCTGCACATCGTTTACCTGAGCAAATAATAAAAGGAGGGTCGCTTCAAAATCGCAGCACAAAAGCTGCCTTTAAACACATGTAAGGTTGTGCCCGGGGCGTGTTGGACTTTAAACCATCTGCTGTGTGTTTGCAGACAGTGATTTTCATTTTTATAAATCAATAAGAAGATGAATCGGTTTGAAGACTCTCCGCGAAGCTTACATTAATGACATCCTCGTTGGATGGTTGGGTATGAATGGTAAATCAGAAAGGCACTGTCTTTCTCAAGGCTGTTGTTATTACTCTCGAGGCTTTTAACGGGCTCTGAAATCCGCTTCACACAGCGTGGCTTTGTCTCCTAGCTGATGTGTAGGTTTCGAGAAAGAGCTGAAAAGTGGAGGTAAAAATGTGTGGCATGTCTCATTAATGAAGCACAAGTGAAATATGATGATGGTCAGGACGGTGACAATGAGGAGGATGAAGGTGCTCTGTGTTGTCAGGGAGCCTCGGTCCTGCTGCAGGAGAAGCTCACTAATTGGTTGGCAGTGCTTGTTTTGTGTGTGCGTGTGTGTGTTTTGCTTGATGGGCTTGATAATTCATCTAAAACACATTTATTACCAGTGCTTTGGATTTATGTAAAGAAGCAATGGCCCTGCTTACATCTGAATCAGGAGCGGACACTTTACACTCTGCATCTTTTCTCATATGTCAGAGCTGTTTAACAATTAGGGACGTACATGCAAGTGCATAACTATGTGGACATCAGTATGTATATACAGTTCTTTTTCCCGCTGGGATAAGAGTCTGTGCCAGCCTTGGATATGCTAATTGGACAGTGAGTTGACAAGGGCTCAACCATCAGCCTGCGTAATGAGCCGCTGCACAGAAGATCGGCTGCCTCTGAAGAAGCGGCAACAGAGGAGGGAAAAAAAAAAAGGGGGGGTGCGGGGAGGGGATTGGGTCGCTGAAAGAAAATTACGAATTATGTTTGGGTGTTTGCGAGCTCAGTCTTGCCGTTTCAGCTGAGTGAACATTGCGTAGGTGTCTGCATGTGGACACGCGCGCATCCTGTTCCTCTGCTTTTGTCAGATAAAAACCTTCACCTGTCAGGTGAAGCCGCATCTGCTAAAATGTCAATTGTTTTTTTTCCTTTTTTTTTTTTTTTTTTTTTTTTTTAGGGAGGAAAGAGCCATGTTTTAGCTGGATGACAATGCATTTTGGCATTACCCTAAGGGATTTGAAAGAGGTTTATGAGCCTAAGGGGTTGAAAAATTGACTGAGCTCACGGAGGAGCAAATAATCCTTGAACTTATTTGAAAGCGTGAAAAATTGTCAAATTGAAGCTGCAAGGTTTTCACACAGTTCCGTGATGCATAGATCATGAATATGGGACATGTTGTCAGGGCCTATGGATTCTGGGCTGACTCTTAAATATCCTGGCTTTCCTACCAATCTTGACAAGTATAACGATTACACACAACATTCAGCTGAGAATCAGATCCATCTGGCCCTTGTGTGTACTGGCTTCATAATTATATTACTATCATATTTTTTCAAAATCACTCATTCGACTTGGAGCCTTGTCAGACAGTAACATACTTAAAATCGGTGTAAGCCACTAATGGGTAAAACTACCACCTCAGAAAACAGGTGGCAGGGTATTAAAGAACCCTTAGCTGTTAAAATAAAGGTCAGAGAGTAATTTAATTTTTTTTAATTAAATGTAATCTAATACCAGTGCAATGAATGTGTTTAACAGATGTGTGACATTAGGAAAGGATCTTTTTCTCATTGAAATGTTAGGGACACCAGAAAGATCAAATCTAACTTCCTGCAAGGAGGCGACAAGGACTTCCTTAGGCAGTAAATGCGTGTCAACCCTCTGACTTCCCGTAAGATAATCAGGCACTGTGGACACTTTTATAGCATTTTACAGGCATTTCCTGCTTAGCAGGATCTAGTCCATCTGTTGCTAGGCTTATCTGAGGCTGTTTTATCCATCAGAAAGAGATGCCTCTTTCTAGTTGTGTTGGTCAGTCTGACCTTGGAGCCCCTTTTAAGACGCGTGGGTGTACATTTGCCTCACCATTGTTGGGATACGGCAGCTTTAGTCCGTCCCGGGCATGCAGCGATTGAGGTCAAAGGGAAAGTTAGTTTGGTTAGTCACGCTTCTGTCTCTCCTCTCCACCCCTCCCTTTGTTCATCATCACGAATCAGTGTGTCGTCTTGGCTCGGAAACGTAGTTGTGATGGGCAAAAACTGAAGCGCATCCAGATTTTTCTTTATAATGGGGAACAGCGATTTTAATGCTTAAATAGTCACGTGATGCTCATGCCGCTCTGTAATTTTATTGATGTGCTGATGTGTAGGGAGAAAGGCTGTACTGGCATATTCGCTTAATGCTGGGATTAGACAGAGGGGTCAGACACCCAGGACGTTGCTGCAAATGTGGCTGAAATGAGGAAAGTCAAAGCGTAGAGTCCAGGAAAGCTCTTCTCTGTTAGCTGTGGGTGATCAGTTAATTAAACTGTGACCTAAAGCTAAATTCACGCTCTCCGCCGGAGAAAGCCTGAGAGAGTATGTGGGTAGATACAGTTTTGAATTTTGTTTTGTTATCATCCTGAGAAAGTGTATTTAATCTGTAAAAGCTTATTTCATTGTAATGAGAAAGCCGTGCTGCTTTTTTTTCTGAAGAGCTCATAATAAGGTATAAAAGGAAACTTCCTGCTGGAGACAGAAAGATTTGAAAGCACTCACAGTAGCACTCACACCAAACCCACCACTGAATACCTGTGTATGCTCACATCAAAACTGTGCAAACAGAAATCTCTCTCAAACATGCAAGTAAAGCAAACCGTCAACTACATCAAGGTGTCGAAACAAATGAGGAATTAATGTCAGCGCTCACCTGTCACACAGTGAGACCCAGAAACAAAAAACACAAGCAGAAGAGCTGATGAACAAAGACACATGTATTAATAATGTATGCTGTTCTCCATCTACTAATCCAAATAGGAAAATGGAAATGCATAATTTTCAAATAAAATAAGATGACAGATAATTTCTAGTTTGTTTTTAAATGTACTTTTTAAAATTGTTGAGATGCTTTGTTGTAAGTCAGATCTGGCAGAGTTAAGCATAGTTATTTATAATTTTACAACAAGATACTTTGAGCTGCTCCCTTATTCACACGGGCTCGCCACAGCAGGTAGCACTCCGTGCTTAATTTGGCAGATGTTTTTTTCAAAAACACCAGATGCCCTTCCTGACGTAACCCAAACAGGTTTGTGTCTTCTCCTGGGATCGAACCTGGGAGCTTTCACTCGCTAAGCAAATGTGTAAACCGTACTGCGGAACCACTCTAATCCTCCAATCTTATTTTCATTATGAACAAAGCTGTTATTCTCTCTTGGACAAGTAATCATTTTGTGTGCAATTAGTGCTTTCATTCATAGTTCACTTTAGTAATTATTAACTAAGTCGATGAAAAATGCAAGTCACAATTTATCTGAGACCAGAGTGGTGCCTTTAAATTGGCTTTTTTTTCCCCCTGACCAATCATCAAGCCCCCTAATTACTCAGCTCAGTGTGACATGATTTAAAGCAAAATAGTCACTTAGTGAAGATAGAGAATAACAGTAATCGGGCTAAGGCTTAAATGAATGGATGACAGAAAAGTCACAATCTCATCAATGAATTGATGATCCGCATTTCCCCTCGGTTATGTGCTACGTGACGATTAGAAAAGAAGGCAGCGCACGCGACATATATGGGTTTTCCTTCCATGCCTACATGTTTCTTAGGCTATTTCTGTGAGTCGTGTTTGCTCTCAGAGGTGTGATTTGAAACTCCAGCAGCAGCCTTGTTTATAGGCTCAGACCCGTGATGAAAATGGTAGCTGCGGGTTGGGAATTTTATTGGTGTTTGTCAAAATGTCCCCTGATAACGCTGTTTGGATGATGCGTTGTATGAGGCAGCCCTTGCTTCAGCATCCTGCAGCATTAAGCAAGACCGATGGAGGTTTAGTTGGAGTAAGCAGGTCTACATATTCATTTAAATTCTGGGGGGGGGGGCATCTCTCTGTTTGAGTGACAGGTGTTTTTTTTCTTGTTAGAGAGGAGCCTCAGATATTTTATTTCCACTGCTAAAAATGTAACCAGGGCGGTGTAGCTCATGCCTGCAGTAAGCCGTACTTCATCCTGTGCTTCTGATCCTCAGCGTGTGAGCGTGTGAGCGTGTGAGCGTGTGTGTGTGTCATAAATGTGTGTGTGTGTGGGCTGTGTGTTTAAGAGAGAAAGTGAAGGGAAGTGTGAGCGAGCGAGTGCCAATCTCCCCCATGATGCTTTGCCATCTGCCATGTTTATGCGTGTGCGTTCGTGTTGTGTGTGCACGTCCCTGTGGGTGTGCAAGCATTTGCGAGTGTCGTTTGCCTACAGGGTCCGGGGTCGTAGAAACATGAAGTAATATCGCTCCTAGTCTGGCCATGTATGTTACTGATACATGATTTCCACTCCAAATGCCTCCACTCCAAGCTGGCACACTAAGACATGCATAATTCAAGTGGTTATATTTGTGCCGAAAAAGTTTGAGTGTATATATCTGTGTACATGATTTCAGAATCACTGATAAAAATGTGAGAGAAGGCTAACTGCAGTGCATGCATTCTCATTAAAATCCAAAAATAACTCAGTGGTGCACAGCCATGTGTTTATTTCTGTTTATTTCAGTTGTGTTCCCTGTAATTATAAATGCCAGTCTACGTATACATATATCTATATATCTATATATCTATATATATATATAATATATATATATATATATATATATATATATATATATATATATATATATATATATATATATATATATATATATATATATATATATATATATATATATATATATATATATATATATATATATATATATATATATATATAGTTGGACTGATTCCTCCTCTCAAGACTCCTTTGATGCTTACTCCCAGAACTGGATCCAAATTAAAGGTAAAAGGAATCAACACGAGCCTCCTTATCAGGTGTGCTCACTCACAGCTAACGTGGTGCAGCAGGAAACAGATCTGGTCCTTCCGTGAGTGCTCGTGGCTCGTTGTCATGGAGACGGGCCTTGGGAGACCATCTCAACCCACTTGTGGTGCAAGGCATCGCGGGTAAGGTGGGAAGGGAGGGAGTGAGGAGGGTGGAGGGAAGGAAGGTGCGGGGTGGGAGGACGAGGTGAGGAAAACAAAACATGTCATCTTTCCGAGGGGCCCCAGCGGAGCAGGGCCAGGTTGGATGCCACCTAAACAATGTTATTTCATCAGCCTGATGGGGCACAATAACCGGTGTACGTTTCACCACCTGAGCTTTGGTGTCATTATCGGCTTCCCCGCAATAAATAGCACACGCATCCCCATCAATCTCTCTGTCTGGCTGACCATCTGTGTTGTCACACTGAAAAGGTAATAAGCACAACCCCTGCTGTCCTCTCTCTTTCCGGATGCTGAGCTCGGATGATCGGGGTGGAGGGGGGTGCAGGTTGCGGTATCTCCGAGGGGTTATTGGCCTGAGTCATGAGAATTTTTGTGCTCACATCTTTTAATTCTGCTTCAGCAATGAGCAACGTGCCTGGTTGTTGACTGTTTGTATGCTGAGAGGTGAAGACGATTGTTAGTTACCATAAGCACGAGCTCAGATATGCTTAGATGGGCCTGGTCTGCTGGGTCTGCTCCTGCTGGGGCTTCTGTGTATCTGTTTTGGCTTCTTCCCTCAACTTTCACAGCTGTAGGATGCTCTAAGCTCTTTTGTTTGAACTGTGTCAATGGACCAACAACAGCTGGAGCAGCCGGTGCAGGGCAGCTGGGGCGGAGGAAGAGGATTTGTATACAAGCAGGGGTTAGAGTGCGCATTAAAAAAAAAAACGAATAAAAGGAGATGAATGATCGGGTATCACAGAGGAGATGGCATCAAGGGAGGAGAGGTTAACGAGGAAGGAAAAGAGAAAAACGGGGAGGAGAGGGGAGGAAGCGGATGAAAGGAAATGGGAGAAGAGGAGATTTCTGGAATACTGAGACTAATGCAGGAGTGAGACGAGAGTAAGATTAAGGATTAGAGGCTGTGCGCCTATAGTGAAGGTAGAGGTAGAGAGGTTTTTTTGTCAGCAGGTGAAAAGACAACAGGGAGGAGAGGATAAACGAAATGATAGAAAGGGTTGGACTGAGGTCACTGAGGGATATTAGTGCCCCGGCAAATCCAGCACACAGGACAGTGGAAGCAGACGCTGCATCATGCAAGGAGTGCCTAATGTTTCAGTGGCCATGTGGCTCCACGCAGAACGGTAACCCTGGTTAGATTAACGCTGGCAAATTGAGTTTCCGTAAGAGGGGAATTTACTTAACATGCTGCCAATGGTGCTCGAATGAGCTCTGATCTGATTTTTCTTATCACATTGTTCAATTGAAAAGGGGACGCTGAAAGCTTTTCTATTCAGCGGCTATTACACGGCGTTAGATAAGGCGAGGGGAGAGCGGCGAGAAGAGTCTCTATCAGATAGACAGCCATGTTTTCAGTCGAGCTATTTTTAGTGTAGGAACTGGCAGACAGTAATGTGTATGAGCAGGTCATTAGCTCAATAAGTGGTTGGAGGAGACTTTGAATATGTAACTCACCAGAAATGCCGCTTTCGCTTAGGAAAGGCGACTAAGGGTCGGCCTGATCGCTGCTACTCCATTTCTGGCAGCGTATCGGCGGATGTCAGGGTGAAAGTGTGCTTATGGGTGTTTGCGCATATTTATGTGCCAATCACAGCCTGCCCTGTCACCTGTTAATGCTTATTATGTCTCCTCGGGAGCGTATATGTTATCCCGTACTGCTGCTTGAAAGGAGAACATGTATGTGCGTGATTTATGACAGGTTAACAAAGGCTCCTTTCTCATTTGGCCTCCCCACCTGCGTTCTGACACATCGGGTGAGATGGGTGGGGGTCGGAAGAGCTCGATAGGACTGAGAAGTTATTGACTCCCAGACGGGGAGCTTCTGCACAGCTTGTCTAAATCTCTGTAAGCAGACAGAGCTGAATTATGTTCAGTCTTCCAGATTTGTGTGCCCATGTGCGCTTGTGTTTGTGTGAAGAAAGAGAGTGGAGAAAAAAAAGAAATGCTGATGGAGATCCCCCCCAAGGCTAGGGATTAACAAGAAGGGGGTACATCTATTAAAGCAGCAGCTTCTGATACGTTTGCTGTTATTGAATTTTGCCGCATTCCTACTGACCCCCCCTCCAATCCTCTTTGTTTAAGTGTTTTCCATTACGGTGGCACACTCTGGATGTATTATTGCATTAACACTTTTATGTGGCACCAGAAAACTAAAATACTGAACGCTAAGAAGGAATTAGGCCAGAGCTAAAATGAAATTATTAGGACGTCTTAGAAAAAAAAAAGAACTCTTAAAACTGTATCATTGCAGCTCATTTCACGGCTCACTAGAAAAGAAGACTTATTAATACAGAAGCAGTATGCTGGAAACTATTTCGGTCTGTTTCTTGTCATAGTTATTGAGCAGTGGCTCTATTGTTCTGGTATTAGTTCAGCCAGAGCTGGCCTGCTTGAGCTGTTAATCCCAAGTCAGAAGTGCTCTGACTAAATCAAAAGACCTAATCCTGCATTAGCATGAATATGTCTTTAATTTTCTTCATGTTTTTATTATTTTTTCTACATTAGTATCAAGTATTGTATGTTTTCCATCTTCCTTCATTGTGCGTTGACATTTCAGATGCTGCTCTAAAAGCAGAATGATGAATCAGAGGTGATGGAAATATGCCTGACCTTCCTTCTTTCTTTTTTTTTCTCTTGTGTCTGCAGAGTGCCTATCCCTGTTGAGTGAAGCCCTACTCAAATCTCCGTCATCTCTAACCAATCCACGGTGGTGCCATGCCTCGGCCCAAGACTGGTGGAGTCCTGGCCCGGGCCAGAAGGCCAATCCTGGGGCTCTGGATTAGCCTTTCTCCCCTGTGTCTGCTGCTGCCTTTGATTATCCTGCTAACCAGACCTTTGAGCAGCATGGGTGAAGCACTAGGTACATCTATCTATCTATCTATCTATCTGTCTATCTGTCTATCTGTCTATCTATCTATCTATCTATCTATCTATCTATCTATCTATCTATCTATCTGTCTATCTGTCTATCTGTCTATCTGTCTATCTGTCTATCTATCTATCTGTGTCTATTTATGTGTCGGCAGTCTTTTTTGTCTTTTTGTCTGTTTCTCGGTTGAATGGCAGCTGGTATATTGTCAGCAATGAATGCGAGGCACAGACGTGTATATATATCTGTCTGTGTGTGTATGTGAGTCTATGTGTGCGGTGTGTGTTGTGTATGTGTGTGTGTATGAGAGGAGTGGATCCAGGCCTGTCAGCACATCATCTTAGGGCTGTGGCGTTGTTAATGTGTTTTGATAAGCCAGGAGGTCCCATCAGCATGTTCCTCATCATCTGCTTGATTACAACATTTCCACAAATTTCCTGCCTCAGTTGGCCACACACATAGGATACACAAATACACACACACACACAGCTGTCAGAGCTCTGAAAATGTTACTAAACTGACATATTTTGATTTTTTTGGATAAGAAGGTAAGCTAGGTTAAAGACGGAGATGGCACCTCTCACCATTAGATACGGCAGTTGCCTCGTGCGTTTTTTTCATCTCCCATTTGCGTAACCAATTTGCGTCCATGGTTCTTTTATAAGACTGACATCATATCTGAAATATTTTTATATTCAGTGAAGAGAAAAAAAATTACACAACAGCCAACTTTCAGCTGAAATGTTGTGGGACTGAATATTGCTGCGTTTTGACCACCTACAGTGTTGCTCAGCAGAGCAGATAGTATTGTGGAGAGGAAAAAAATCTCTCTTTCCCTGTAGCTCCATATCTCTCGAGCTTTCTGAGTAACGAAGGAGATAAAATCATAACTGGAATTCTTCCATTAACAATATGTATGGCAGAACAATGAACAAATTAGCCTAGGTAATTTGTTCATTGTTATATATATATATAAAATAGTGGTGGAGAAAACAGATTACACCATATAATGGACAATAAGTACTTCTAAAAGGGAGAGATTTGCTTGTAGGCCCTCAGTGCCTCTGAGTATTTACTGGTTCAACTCAGCTCTTTTCCAAATTATTGAAAATTAATTTCAGATATTATGCCTCACCATCACTTTGTCGAATTTTATGCAAAACATGGTTAGCGTTTCCCTGACAGCGATCCTCTTCCGAGACAGTGCTCCTTTTATTTTTGTCTCTTATGTGCCCAGCAACACATCGTACTCTGCATTCATCATCTTTGTATCACAGGAGGTTTTATTTTTTAATTTCCTTTTATTTTTGTCATGGATTTAGCCATGAAATGCAAACAAAGTTGACAACAAAAAAACACACAATCAGGAAGCGATGCATTATTAAAAGTGGCTTAAGGGCTTGTCAGACCACAGCTGGTTGCACTAATACCTTTGCCATAAGTAGCGTCTTTTAGAGCTGTACATTTCACAAGAGGTTACTCTAATTCCCCCAAAAGAAATTTTCCAACCCAAACTTGCTCCTCTTTAGCCCACAGTGTTACTTGAAACAAGCTCCGAACTCATTTATGGCACTACGCCTGCAGGTCCCAGCTGTATCTGAGCTCAGCAGCAGTCAGTCTTTCAGTCAAATGATTACCGGTTACAAAGGTGCTCCATTAAAAACAGACAATAGGTATTTCAGTGGTAGACCATCCTGTTCTGTGGAAACAGAGTGGAACTTGGTATTAAAGAGCCACGGGTCCTCATTAGTGCCTCATTTTTCGGGGCAGCTTTCTGGAATCTTCCTCTCATAACTAGTTGCTGTTCAGTCCAAATCCATCCAGAGCCAGTAGCTTGCAGGGCTTTTCTCTGGCTTTCAGAAGAGGCTTAAGTGGTAACACTGCCAGTGGGGTCGGTTTTGCACGCGGATTGGTGTTGAAGTACATTAAAAAGAACATAGAAAACGTTTTGGACTCAACGTAAAGCCACCGAAAACCATGTTCAAGCCCTAAGAAGAACATGAAATTCATTCATAACCCTATAGGATGGAGAAAGCAGTTTCAGCCATGACATTTTTTCTTTTTTACTTTTGATAGTTTTTATATTGTTGGCAGAAAAAAAAACAGCAGCCTGCTCAATACTCTGTGCTTTTCTAAGAGTCCTCAGAAAAAACTACCCTGCTCTTGAGTCCCAAAATGGTGGGCATAAATTTGTTCTGATTGACTCTACTGTACCAGCTTTTTGCTTCTTCCTGTGAGGATTATGGCAAGCCTAAAATGAAACCACTTTATTTCTGACATTCAGAGTGGGTCTTTAAGAGACAACACGGGGCAGCTGGGACAGGAGGAGTCTTTTGACATGATGTTATTCCAGTTACTGTCAAGGCACTGGGAAGTGTTCTGCGTGGCTGTTAACCAACGAAGTGAGTAGGAGTGGGAAGATGTGCAAAAAAGCTTTAGAATCTGCTGGTGATTTCTTGATAGGCAGGGCTTCTTCTTTTTTTTCGCTCCTGTGCGGTCTTCAGAGCAGAAGTGAATCAACACAGGCAGACCTCACCCACCCAGATGTAGGGGAGGAGGCATCCAGGTTGCCATGGTAAGGGTCATCCTGATTTCACCCTGATGGATGGCGGTGTTTCTGTAGCTGAGGAGGAGTTAAGCTGGGCGCCATGGAAACAGGCCACAGACAGATAGCAAAGGGTGGATGCATGAGGTTGTTTGACTGATCTGACTCAGCCGCTATGAGAAGTGTAGGTTCGCTACGCCTGACTCAATATCACACTTGGAAATTGCTGTTTTCTTCTTAGAGGGCGACCGCAGCGCTCATACATCCCACCTCAGATGCTTTCAGCCTCCAAGATGAAATTGTCCTCCTCGAGTCGACTCTGAAAATTAACAAAACCCTGCGCTGCTGTGTTCATTGTGTTTGTTAACATCATCAGGATCTCTGTGCAGTTCTTTGGCATGCGCAGGCACAAAATGACACCTCTGATATTAATACATTTAAACCAATTATATGCTGTGAATTTGCAGCCAACACTTCACCTACCTGTGAAACACTCATGTGTCATGACAGCCTGTGCTGCATGAAATACAATGGCAGCCTGCCCTCGAGAAAGCAGAGAGAGGGAGAGAGAAAGAGATGTTCCTGTGAAGCCCAGCCCCATCTTTTATTTATGGCCCACAGGAAGTCCTTCAGTTTGTCCTCTAGATGATACCCAGGAAGTAAGCACAACACATAGCCATCAGAACACAAGTCGACCTGACCAGTCACTGCCAGTGAAATGGGGCGTGGTCAGCGGGGGAAGGTTGTTGCTGGTTGTGGAGTTCATTTGAAGCCCTCTGGTGTCTTGCCTCTGTTTTCATTTTCCCCCATCCCTCACTCATTTTTCTCCCTCCTTTTCTCTCTCTCTCTTAGCTCCCCCAAAATTCACCAAGACTCCCACAGACCAGATCGGAGTATCAGGAGGTGTAGCATCATTTGTGTGCCAAGCCACAGGCAATCCCAAGCCCTCTGTCTACTGGAACAAGAAGGGCAAGAAGGTCAACTCCCAGCGTATCGAGGTGGTTGTCACAGTGCTCAATGTTCAACTCCTACTGTAACTGCATGACAGATATCAATATGCAAATCCATTTAAAAGACATGCATATTATTTGAATGTATACATTAATTACAACCTTGACGTTACACTGTAAATAAATTTATACAGAGAGTGGATAGACAAAAAACTGCTAAGATAAAACTTTGTTCTGTATGTGAGAAATTGTTTTTTTCCAGTTATTTTTTAAAATTTTAATATAAAATACTAAAATTATGTTTTGGAATCAAGGTATGTTTACAAATTTTTGAAATACACAGACCGGTATCTTTGATGTGTCTGATTAAATAAGAGACTACACCAGTGCGCTGATTAGCTTAGCTTAGCATACAGAATAGTAGCTGGGTAAAGCAGCTATTCTTTCTTTTTTTTTAAGTCTCTGAAAATAAAAATTTAAAGGTAATTTAATCTGTACAATATGTATAATGTGCCAAATGTATTAAAGGGTTTATTATTATTGTTGTTGTTTACATTTTACATGCTAAATCAGTACTCTACACATGCAATTACCCAGCTAGCTTGTCTATGCTGAAGCTAAGTGTAGTGCCCACCTTCTTTAATGCTGATCCAAGTTAACTGGCTTCTTGGCTCCAGCTCCAAAGTTAAACAGGCATCATCAGTATTATCAAGAATTTAAAGAGGCCCAAAATTTAAACTATTAGTGAAAAATAATTATTTAAAAATACATGTTTCCAATATACAGTAGATCACAAGGTTCCATTAAACTTAAGATCATTTTACAAACCTAAAATAAAACTAATCAATGGACCCTTAAGTATTACTGACTTTACTTCCTATTGAATTCACATATTGCTGTCAGGAGCTATACAGCAGCCTAGTCCGGAGAGTAAATTCTTGTGGCTCAGTAGAGGCCTGACTGTGTTATTGATCCTGTGACCTAATGCTTAGAAATACTCAGTTTCTACCAGAGGACCTCATTCAACCCCCCCATATCAGTAAGTATCAACCCAGATGAAGTGTATTTGTGCAAGAAACTACCTCCCTACCCTCTTCAGGTAAATGTGTGAGCACAGGTAAATGTTTTGTATCTGTGCCTGACCTCTAGCATTTCTGTGGAGAAGAGCAAACACATTTATTATTTGTATTTATTATTATTATTTGTATTTCTTTTTTTCTGGTGGGCCATGATGAAGTGCTTAGGTGTAATTGTTGTGATATTAACACAACACACACTGGGCCGAGGTGGTGACACCCAACATTATAGTCAGCTGCTCTAATAGTAGGGTTTATGTGCCTCCTCTGCTGTGACTAATATGTCTTGTTCTGTGGCTGTCCAGACCATAGAGTTTGATGATGGTGCAGGTGCTGTGCTGAGGATCCAACCACTTAGAGGTCCCGAGATGAGAACACCCACGAGTGTGTGGCACGTAACAGCGTGAGACGAGAAGTCTGTCACTGCAAAGCTGTCCATTATCAGAGGTATGGCAAAAAAAACACATATACTGTACTCACACGCACACACAGACTGTGTCCACTCAAGAGGTGCTTTCTTTTGCACGCTCGCCTTCAACCGGCGTCCCTGCTTCACTGAGCTGTCAGTCGTAGATGTAACAGCGAAGCAGGGCCACACCCTGCCAGCACAGGAGGCTGCAGGGAGCTGCTCTTTTTATAGTCCCTCTGAGTGCAGAGAGCGTGATCTGGCCACAGAGAGGGCCAGCTAGCATGCTAGCTAAGGGGTATTTTAGCATACTGTACCGGCTTGCTCTAAACGCTGCACTTCCCATCCAGAGCGAGGGTGTTAATCTAATGTACACTGGCCCCTTGGAGGAAAACTTATCTAATGTGGAGCTCCAACATGTTATGGACTAAAATTGCAGCATGTGGCTGATAGCTTGGGATCTGAGCACTGGGCATCTGCCCAGCACAGCAGGAATGAAAGAAGAAACAGCGGCATGACTGCTCAGGCTGTTACTACATGAAGGAAAATCAAGGGATTACGCCCTGGTTTGGCAAAGAACCTTTGCTCACTAGGAGTAAATAAGGAGGAAAAAGGGAAAGGGGGGGTGGAAGAGGTCAAATGGAGATGATGGAAGATGAAAAGATGGCAGTAAGTCGAGTAACACAGCAGGATGCTGTGAAACAAAAGAGATGGAATGGGATGTCATAGGAGATGGGGTTTGGTGGGAGGTGGGGGTGTAGGAGTGAAGGAGATGGATGAGGATTGTGGAGCTGGCAGGGCGGTGTGGTAAGCAGAAGGCTGGTAGCCCAGGGAATAGACTCCTGTCCATCTGTTACCCGGCCCATCCTCTCTGCACACACAGCCCCAATCTAAAGCACATTACCACATAAACTACACCTCGAGGGCGAGCCTCCCAGTGTGTGTGTGTGGGTGGTAGTGTGTTCCTGGTGCCGTAACCTATTCTCTCACACTGTTCTGTGTACGGTGATGTCCCCATCCCTTCAGTGACAGTGACAATACAATCTTCAGTCTTTGAGAGCAGAGTGAAGGGGAGCAATGAATAAGATAATATTTCACACAGAGTACCAATCAGAATCAGAGCTGACTGTAGCTGTAATAGTTAGATCTGGCCTGAATGATCATGCACAGACAGGTCTCTTGCATTCAGTTGGCAATAAAGGCAATAATTTGGTGTATATATATATTTTTAAGAGTTTTATGCTGCTTAGAAATTTTGTCGCACATCAGCTTTTGCCATTTTTTGTAAGCTGTCCCTTTAACGTATCAGGGTGCATGAAGTCATTCTGGAAAGTGCTGCACATCAAACAACAGTGTAGGCTGGTTGTCAAGGTTGTCCACTAATCCCAGGGTTGGTGTTTTAATCCCTGGCCATTACCCTTGGACAATACACTAAACCCACAGTTGCTAATGATTCCTGTTGAAAACCTTGATTTGCATGAGCTGAGGTAAAAATTTAACATGATGAACAATTTATTTTTAGATGATTAATACCTGTGTATTTTAAATCAAACTTTTCAGAAATTTTTAAAGTAAAGATATAAAATTTCAGGTACAAGTTTGTTGCCAAGATGTTTCTAAGTGTTTTTAACTTTTAAATTCAAAAGTAAATCTAAAGCTTCTTTGCTCCATATGTACATAAACACAAGGAGAGGGATTTAAATTACCTGCAAGTTTTACTTAAACTTAATACAGTGACAGCACCTCGTCCTACTTTAAACGTGTATTCCTGAAAAATCTAAAACTTCATCCTTCTCTTTGACAGAATACTCCCAGTGTCTTGCACCCATGCAGCCTACTGTAGGCTGAGTGATATGCTGCAGAATAGATCATGTCATCCAAGAATGCTGTTAAGTGCACAAATGTCTGCAGAAATTGTGCTTGGGTCAGTCTTTAAAAAAAAAAAAAAAGTCCATCGTAGAAAAGGTCCACCACTAAAGTAGAAAAAAGGCTTTCCATTACTGGCCAAAACCCTTCCACTTCCACTGAAGTCTTTTTCATCCACTGATGTGCTTTATCTCATCATGTATAACAGTGGACTAAGACTAATAGCAGTTTCATACAGAGTGAGGGGCTTGCGGTTGGCCACAGGATATTTACTGCTGCACTGTTGGCTGCCTAATGGGTTGAGATGTGGTAGGTTAAGGGCCTTCACCAACATCATCATCATCTTTATCATCCTCACACATCACCTGTAAAATGACCTTTTTTCCTCCTTATATCTTTCTTTCTTTAACTCCAGGAGCCGTACTTTGGCCCTACAGCAATATCCGTTTCTAATTTCTTCTCTTCTGTTTTATTCATGCTTTCATTTTCTTAGCCATCTATTCTGTCTGCATGACTCTGTTTTTAACTCCTCCCCTTGCATTTCTACATGCCCTCCGCTGCTCCACCCCTTCCCCTTTCCATCCCAGCTGCTCTTTTCTATGGACACTGCAGTTGTGTTGCTCTCCCTTCAGGAGACATGAATATCTGCAGCTCTGCATGTTTGAAAGCCTCTGGTGGGCGAGAGATTCTCATCACCGCAGCGCTGTATGTATGTGTTTGTGTGCACGACCTTCACCGTTGTGTGTGCGCTGGCAAGCGTGCGCACGGGTGTGTGCGCGAGTGCATACATTTGTGTGTGTGTGTATGTCTGGTTTTGTGCAAAGTAATCCTGATTATACTCACCTCCCAGTGTCCCATTTTAGGAGAAAGGCAGGCGAGGGATGGGGGAGAAACAGGGTGAGAGAGAGAGAGAGACGAGGGAGGAGAGATGTTCTGCCACCACGGCAAACACCCTTCATATGAACAACAGAGTCAGATCAGTGATTCCCCCAGGCGTCTGCTGCATTGGCAGGCCGGCGGCTCAAGCAGCATTTCGGTCTGGAAACAACTAAGAGTATCTACTCAGCCTGCAGGAGGATTACACTCCTCGAGTGGAGAACTGGCTGTTTCATCATTTTTAACCCCTCGTCTTCGCTGTTTATATTCGGTCCTTCTTTCATTTTTTTTAATTCTTCTTGAATGTTTATATGTGGTTTGGGCATTAGCCTTACATGTGGGATCCTGTTTAGTCCTGGCCCCCTAAAGTAGGGCTCACAATGGCGAAGACACATGGGTTTTTCATGTGATTGGTCTACAAAGTCTGCATTTGCATTGCATTGTGATCTATTATCATAAAGGTCTATTAGCATTTAAAGTGCTCCCCTTCAGCCCTCCTGCAGTCAATAGGAGTCAAAGCATTAGAGCCTCTGAAGACTGCTGAGTGCGAGCAGATTAATCCTGAATCAGGCTCCCCGAGATCGGCTTTTATTCAGACTTCTTTCATGCACATGGCCATTTCCCACTGAAATGAACTGAGAGATGAATAGGCAACCTGTTTCTTAACTGGGAGAAATAATGATTTTTTTCCGCGGGGAAGCGGACGTGTTTGTGTGTGAATGTGGGAGAGAGAGAGAGAGAGTATCTGTTTGGGTTACTGTGCGCATGAGACGGAAATACAAAGAGGCACGGGGAAAGAAAACCTGGATTCATGTTTGTTTGTTTGCATCATATGCATTATGTGTTTGACCCTTTGGGTGTTTGTGTCTTTCCGTTCTACTGCCGCATGCGTGTGTGCATGCACGGACACACAAATTGCATATTTGCCCAGAACTGGTTGGCTCTACCGACTGGTTTTGGGCACTAGGCCTGATTGCCCTTCTGCAAACATAACCAGGCCAAAATGTACGCGCTCAACCTCTTGATACACACAAATACACACAAACACAAAGCTCCGGGGAACAATGCTGCTCGACCCTTGCCAATATTCCCCCAATCGCTGTTGACACACAGAGTGTTTGTATACACATGCCACATTTTTCCATAGGCTATCTTATCAATTTAACCAGGAGATGAAAAATAAGCGGCACTTTTGTGCAGCAGTGTTTGCTCTTGATAAATGATTCATTTTAGAGGAAAGTGTGATCAAGGCCATGCCCGCAGTATCTATTTCAAGCGGTCGCTGACTCATCCAGGAGCCTGGCTGAATACCTGTAGCTCCCTATTCTCCTCTCTGGTGAACTGTACTTTAGTGTCCAGTACTGTGGAATGGTTTATCTGCATCAGAGTGTGAGTTTGCTGCTGTGTTTGTGTCCTTTTAATTGAGCCAGTCTATTAAAACAGCTCAGTGTGGTTTTAACAAAGCTGTTTCCTACATTTTGCCCTTTAAAGAATGGTTTTGTTATTTTATGTTGTTCTACAGTTCAGTCGAAAAGGCATTAGAGACCTTGCAAACTGATGCCTTCTAATTACTATTATATTATATTATATTATATTATATTATATTATATTATATTATATTATATTATATTATATTATATTATATATTATATTATATTATACATTTGATGATGATCAGGTCCATAGATGGATAATTTTCTTAATTTATGAATATATAAAAAAGTTAAATTAATTACAATTACAAATGAAAATGTCAGTGTTAACAAACTGAATGAATTTAAAGAAATTAGGCGGGCATTTTTTTAACTTACCTCATTAATGCAGCTACCATCTTGGCATTAGTGTTAGGGTATTAAACACAAGGATTTAATATAAGATAATTCATAGATGTTTAAAACAACCATGAAACATTAACTATCATGAAATGTTAATCAAATAAAGCAACAGATGAGGGTTAGAAAGGGCATTCTTTAACAGGCACTCGCTTTTCTTCTGTATCTAAGAAATATGAGAGCCCAGGTAAGGGCAAGCAAGATATTTTAGATAATAAAGCTGTTTTTTAACACAGCTTTGTATATATTATAACATCATAAGGATTGCGCTATCCTTTTGATGTTTTAGATCATCAAACATCAAAAAAAAAAAAAAAAGTAATTGTCCCTGAACCTAATACCTGATAGTGCTACCCTTAGCCCAAGGAACTGCAATCAAGCATTTGTGCAACGAGTCTTTCATTTTGCTGTGGAGGAGATCTGGCCCACTCCTCAGAAGTATTTTAATGCAGCCACAGTGGAGGGTTTCTGAGCGTGACGGGTCACGCCAAAATATCTCAATCTGATTGAAGGCCAGGTTTTGATTAGGCGTCTCCAAAGCTTCTTTTTCTGTTTTTTTGAGCTATTCAGAGGTGGACTTGCTGGTGTGTTTCGGATCATTGTCCTGCTACTTGAGCTTCAGGACACAAACTGTTGCCCACACATACTCCTCCAGGATTTTCTGGTACAGAGCAGAATTCATGGTTTCATCAATCACAGTGAGTCGCCCTGAAGCAGCAAAGCAGCCCCAGACCATCACACTACCACCACTATGTTTGACTGTTGGTATGATGTTCTTTTTATGAAGGACAACAAATCAGTATGGAATTACCTTAAATGGAGAGCTAGTTTTAAAGGGAATGGAGATAAAAATGTTCATTTTATACAGAGGATGAATTGGGTGAACTGGGTGCTGAAGTAGAAGATAAACTGGGATTATTTTAAACAGTTAATGATGCAAAACAATTTTACTCGAGCTTGAAATGAGCAGAATGTTAAAGTTAAAATGACTAACTTAACCCTTGTTTGTTTTCTACACTGCTGAATATCCTTAGCTAGCTGAAAAGCATCGTTGGGTTCTGGATGCTTGCAATGATTCACTACTATTTTTCCTCTTTTTATGGTATTTTACAGCACAGCAGTAAGTGTCTTTAATCCTTCTCTCTATCACTCTCTCTGTTTATCTGTCCGACTCTCTCCATTTCTTCTAATTCTCTCCAAGTGTTCAGTCCAAGGTCCACCCACACCATGTATTTGCAGCATTAATAAAGACCTGAGTGGAATATAGAGCCACACGCCCTACAGACACACACACACACACACACACACACACACACACACACACACACACACACACACACACACACACACACACACACACACGCATGCATTGTATATGCACATGCCTTAAGCCCAGTGCAGTGGTGTGCTCTAATTAACAGCCAGGGAGTCCATGTTGTGGTAGCTGGCAGAGTGATAAAAAGACCATCTGAACCCTCTCAAGAGAGGGGTAGGATTCGAGGAGGGTAGAGGGGAGCAAATGTAGGCCTAGCATATTCCTCGCCTTTGGGGAGCTCACCTTCTGACCTGCCCATCGATCTCCCTCTTCTCTTTCCTTTCTCTTCCTGTCTATTTCATCAATGGCCATACCACTAGCGTCCATTCAGGTAGATCATTAGTATTGATCTGTCAGGGATGCTGAAGGGTTGGGGTGGAGCGAGGATGGGGATTGGAGGGGGGGGCTCAGAAGTGTTAGCGTAGTCCACTCTGTCCACCCCAGTCTCTGCTGTCTGATGGCTCCTGTCTTCACGAGGCCTAATTGCTGCACTAAACATCTTGATCATCAAGTTTTGATTCCTCTCTTGCTTTTTTGTGGCATTTCTCCACTTTCTTCTCTCAGGCGCAGCATCAGCAACAGCTTGACATTCCTATCTGACGAGGTCTCTCTAGCGCTGATGACTGTGGAAAGAGAGAAAGAGAGCGATAGATCCTATCTCAACTCAGCCTCTCATCCCCATCACAGAGTGTGTGGGAACAGATGGTATATGTCTGTCATGTGGTTAGGTAGCAGGGGGCCCGGAGGAGGAGTGGAGGAGAGGAAAAACACACAGACAGTTGACGTGGCCACGGTCTGCATCTTGGACTGCGTTCAGCTCCAGATATGTCTGTGATTCTGGGCTCAAGCAAAGCAAACTTTAGCAGGTTTTGTTTTGCCTGACAATCAAGATGTTCCGATGGGTTTGATTTATTAGCCAAGGAAATTGCCATCTCGATAGTTGCTTCGCTGCTGCGGGAATGCGGAATATATAATTATAGTTCCAGGTATGGAGGAGGTGTCTGTGTGCATGTGTGAGAAAGAGAGAGTGGTTTAAAGGGTAAGGAGGAAAGGAAGCAGGAGGGCTGATGGATGCTTGATTACGTGTCTGGCCATCTGGACTGTTGTCACTGAGACTCTTAATCCCATTCACCAGAGAAAGTGTATGTGAACGTGTTTGTGTGTGTGTGTGCGAAATAGAAAGCAACTGCTTTTTTGCGTGCACACACTCATTTGCCTGGATATGTGCGAGCGTGCCGCTCAACATTATTCGACACTTTGCAGAAATCTGTGAAGATGCTAATGAGAACATAGCCATAGAAGCAAATATGTACACACAGCCAACACACAAACACACACACACACTTGTCCTCAGCTCCTACAACGTAATAAGACATATCCAGACGCATTCAGACACATCCCAGATCGGCCTCTCTAATCGTTGGTACATTTTAACAATTACTGCTAACAAGTCCTTATTACCCCCAGTGCCCTGCCCCTCCTCTGATCCCAGCTTCTAATTGCCGCTGCTGTTTCTGAGCAGCTTTCTGCATAGTTATTAGACAGGAATCGTTAGCACCACATAACACAGAACCACACCTTTGAAAACTCGTAGTTCATCGCCACTACCACCAAACACCTGTAATTCTAGGTTAGTAATGTACTGCAAAGCCTGAGTGTGTGTATTTGTGTGTGTGTGAATGTGTGTGTGTAGGCACTTAAGTAACTCCTGCTGACTGGGCGGTATGTTTATACTCTTCCAGAAATGGCCTGTCAAACACACAGAAAAATCCTAGCTGTGTTTCTGCCCGCCTGCTATATCACCTAATGACTAGCTAGCTGTAGGAATGAACACAAGACTTTGATCACCAAGGCTATAGTGGCTCTGCTGTCTTTGCTGATGTCTTTACTTCCATAAGCCTACTAATGTTTAAGCAGCTATGGGGGGGGGGCTTTCACATCACTGCATGTGTGGGAAAGTAAGGACTGAATGCACGGCTGTAGAAGCTGACACACCAGTTATTTGTTTTTAGAAAAACTGAGCCTTCACTGTCCTAATGAAATAAGTACACATACTGCACTTCGCTCCACTCCAACCCTGTACTTTGATTTACACAGATTGGGCATGGACCTCAGAGGATGTCCTATGGTGTCTGGCACAGGGACTTTGGCAGCGAATTCTTTGGGTGCTGTGGTGGTTGCTGCTGGGGCTTCAGTAGAATCGTGTTTTTCAGGCATACTTAAGGATTTCTGAGGAATTTGGAGACGTGGTTAGCACCACAGGCTCTTTGTCTTTTGCCTTGGGTTGTTTAGGAACATTTTTTTGCAACATGGTGGGGCGTCTTGCTAGGGGAGGCTGGTACTCCTGTTGCTATGAGTTGATGTGATTGGTTAGCAACAGTGTTGAAGGGTGGTATGTGTGAAAACAGCATGCACATGTGTTGTCATGTTTCCTAGCACTGCGCTGCACTATAATGGGATGATCACTGTTCGGTGTGTGACGTCTTCCTGTTTGCCTTTAGCACTAATTAGCAGATCATAGCATGCCTACATGCTAAACTAATGGTGAAAACACAAGTCATTATATGTGCTAAATATACATGTTAGCTCCTGTTATCATACGTTACCAGCAGACATGCGCAAGTAGTGCAATTAGACATTTATAGTTCATGTTTTAAATGCTGCACATTTCATACTCTTTTCTTTCTCTTGATCCTTTCAGAGGACCTGCTGCCATTTGGCTTCCCTAGTATAGACATGGGCCCTCAATTGAAAGTGGTGGAGCGGACGAGGACGGCCACCATGCTGTGCGCTGCCAGCGGCATCCCGGACCCCGAGATCTCCTGGTTCAAAGACTTCCTGCCTGTCGACCCCAGCACCAGCCAGGGTCGCATCAAACAGCTCAGATCAGGTGAGACAGGTGACTTTTAGTCAGACTGTTTGTGTTTTCCACTAACGGAACCAACAGTGCATTTACAGCTTTGCACTTTTTTGCGATCAGGTAAATCCCTGTTGCTCTAAATTTGGTGATTATTTTAATTATGATTGAGGGATTACATGCTGTTCTCTGAGTTTATCTCTCTCCTTTGGGGGTATAAAACCTTTTTAAAGCCAATTTCATAAAAAAGGATAATTGTGCCATCCTTAAGCCAAGAAAAAAAAACATGCTGTTTATTTGCATTTGGGAGAACGGATTATAAAAAATATATATCACTTAAAAGGCAAAATTTGCTTTCCATTAAGTATCATAATTATAAGAAAAAAATAGCAGGATATAATTGTAAAGTCATTCCAAAAAATTCACATAGAATGAATCTGTCTTCCTCAATTTATCCCAAAGCAACCACAATATCCTCTTTTCTGATGTCAGCTGTGTTTGACGCTTCTTAAAATGAGGCATTTAACTGGTGAAGCTTTTGTTTTGACCCACTGCCTAAATGTACGCGACATGGCTCAGTGTCCCAAAATGTGAAGGTAAGCTCACTTTACCAGAGACACAAAAAGAGAGCAAAGACGATGTGTCTGCAGAGACGGATTGAGGGATGAATACCAAAGAATCACATTGTGCGCTTAAGACAGTTTATTCAGCTTTGTTTATGCTCTTCTGTATAGATGAGTACAGTGTCTCCAGGAGGAGGCAGAAACATTTTTTTCTCAGCCTTTCCCACTCAGCTGTCCTCAGGGGGAATGAAAGTGATGGTGAGGCGAAACCATTTTGTTGTTGTTTCATCCATATTCTCTGTGCTGCTCCAGCCTGCCAGCTCTGATATATCCCTCCTGTCAGCCAATATCCTTTACCGATCACCAGTGCCCTCTGTTAGCTGTGTGTTTGCATTTCCATTTGCCGAATTTATAATGTTTAAATACATTTACCATGTTGTCCCAAGCAACAAGTTACCTTTCTTAATGGCTGGTGATCCATATCAAAGAAATTCTAATGAGAGCTCCTATACAGTGTTTTATATCACTGTTTAGGACTAGTTAACAACAAGAAAACAAACCATGCTTTAGGGCATGGGAAACATTCTGGGGTAACAGTCTCTTTATTTCTTTGTGTGCTCTTACTATATTTGGACATTTGAAGAACACACAAGGAAATAGATTAGTTTTACTCACAGCTTCAGTAGATGTGGCCGGAGAAACAGGCTCTGGCAGGGACCGGGCATCGGCAGGTGTGGGCGGAAATGCAGGCTCAAACTGTGGCTCTGCAGGGCACACAGCGTCAGAGGGCTGGGGCTGCCAATTCCGGCATCAGGAACCACGCTTTCTCTTCTAGGGTGGAAGTGTGGTTCCTGATTCAGCTCTTCAAGAGCTGAATATCTGCTACAGCAAAGAATATAAGCAGTGCTGACAACTCCATTTACCTCCATGAACAAAACTTAAAACAGACATGATTCTCAGAAACAAAAGAATTGTATATAACTCACAACTCTGCATCCAAAACCCATGACAGTGTGGATACTTTACACAGACAACTGTAGTTAAACTGCAGAATTATATAAATTCTTTGTATTTCAAATTTTAAGACAAGGCTTGGATACCATGTTTGGCTAAGACTGGACTGGAGTGGAATGGTAATAAACTGGACAAAGCCATAATGTCTGCCTAATCTTAGATGGCATGCACAACCAGCTAAGATGTGTTAGTGCAACACTTTGATATACCTTGAATCCTGGAAAATAGATGAATATTAACTAAAGATGAGTTTAGTTTCCTATAGGCAGTGAACCAGCTAGCAGGAAAGCTAATGATTGCAGCTTATTGAAGGACAAATAAATGCAGTGTTTAATCTGTTCCTTACAGTCTCGTTTCTTCTTTTTTCCTCGCTCATTCGTATTCTTCAAACACAGCTTATCGTCCAGTGCACGCTGCTCCAGCACCTGCAGAATTACACCGGCTGTTACAAGTAGCCATAATTATGTGGAGAAACCCTAAATTGAGTTCTCTAAAAAAAAATAGGACTTTTAAACCTGCATATTCAGCAGAACAGTATTTTATTATTCACAATAAATTATATTCATTTCTTTTTATTCATTTCTGTCCCCATGGTGCAACACCAAGTAAAGAGCCTCCCCTGGTCACGCACTCAGAGCAAAGGGATGGCAAAGGACAGCCACGACCACTACTGACTAGTCTGGCACATACAGCCAGTGGGGAAGCCCATTAGGGGAGCTGCACACATACTAGAACTGCAGGTACATCCTGTAGCTATTTTTCTGCTGTCGCTCCGACACTGACACATTTTGACAGCACAGTCAGAGATTTTGCAATTATCTTATGACCTTCATGAACAATAAAAAACACAACAAATGTTGTTATTTACTGTTTCCTTTTCACATGGTGTACTTCTACATGGCAGATGTGTGTGTGCCAAGATAGATAGATAGATAGATAGATAGATAGATAGATAGATAGATAGATAGAATGAGTCAACCAAGTAAAAAGACTTAGACACCTTCAAAGTAAAACAGGAAGTAACTAAAACAGAGACGGGGAGTACTGAGGGGCAAAGGCATAAACACAAAAAGACCAAGCCGAGGAAGGAATAGATAATGAAACGCTGAAGCAACCGAACACAGTCAAAAAATAACAAACTCAAAATAGGACCTGAGGCTTAACACAAACAGATAATTCAAATTTAAGAACAGTAAGGCAGTCTGGTACCCAAACCTCCCCAGAACAAAAATACAATGATTGCTAAATTTTAGACACCTAAAATTGTATATTTAATTTTACTTGATCTGCTCTGAGACGTTTGCTCCCTGCTTGTGTGTCATACAGACATGACAATGATTCAGTGGTACAGTATGTTAGGCTACATATCACATCAATGAAACAGTAGCAAGACGAATGGCCTACTGAGATTCACCCCAGGCTTTAATAGGATTTGAAATCACCAAAACCATCACAAAGCCAAACAACAAAATGTGCTGTATAATGAACCGAACAGTGCAGCGAAATGACTTGGAGGAAATCAATTACACCTGAGCTGGGCAAGAAATGCGTTATGGATAAAACACTCCTTTAAGATTTGTTTAATGGAGGCACTTTCCGAGCAATGCTTCTGATTTAGTGGATAGCTGCCAGCTCTTATTGGACTGCAGCCAGGAGTGTGTTTTGGGCCACAGTCATTCTGTTCTCTCTGTCTCTTTTCTTTTTCTGTTGGCTCTTGGAAATACTTTTATGACCCATATGGGTCAGGAAGAAAAATGAGATAGAGAATGACTGCAGTCAAATCCCACAAAGGATGTCTCATCTTAGCCATTTCATAGCTCATAAGTATCCATCATGTGTGGGGGCTTATCACTGCAGATAACTGTCCACGGTGGCTTTTGACAGCCGTGAACTCTGTGTTTACCCACCTCAAATGCACGCACACTCACCCCATCAGTCCTCGGTGACAGAAACATATGGTGTGGTATAGAGATGAACTTTTGCTGACATCTGTATGCCTCGACCAGGTATCTATCTTTTTTCCATGCCATCTGCTGCACCAGTTTATATGTGCATGAGGAGAACCATGACAAGCTATCTGTCTGCCCCTGACATTTGGGACTTTGAGCTGGAAAGTTAACCTAAGCACTTAACAGCTTATGTAGACCCACACTCTTAACAGATGGCATTCAGTATGGACCCTGAGGTTGACTCCAGGATTATATATGCAGACCCCTCTTTGGTAAGGACTAAGATATGATCAAAAGTTAATGGTGTATGTCAGTTTATCTGTTGACAAAAATACAGAACACTTTTTTAAAGTAAATTTTTGCATGCACCAAACAAAATTGGTTATTAATTTTTAACACCTTAATAGGGTTGCATCAAAGAGACTGACCCAAAATCGTGCATCATCGTGAAATGCTATTTTCATGGAGTTTATATTTGGTTGGCTGTTACTCAGCAGGATATTTCAAAACCAGATTTCAAGGGAATTTGAAATTGGGACTTTAGCTAAAGTAAATCATTCATTTTTGGTAACAATCTATTTCTAAGAAATGCAAAAATCTAAAAATGGTGAGCAGTACAAATCCTTTGATAGAACGTGCTTTCAGGCTGATAGAAAATGTGCAACTTGTGACACAGATAAATCTGCAAAGTGACAATTAGGAATCGTTTCTGTCTCTGTGTGTGAGAATAAAAACCAGAACTAAATCAGAACCTGGAAATTTTGAGCGTTTTTGCGTCTATGAACGATTCATTATCTGCCTGTCAAGTAATCGATTTATTAAGTAACTGCTGGGTTAAACTATACCTAAATTGGTGCATAAAACGTTGCTTTGAGGCTTTTCTGTTCATGTTTTAGGAAAAATTTAAATTAAATAGCAGGTTAGTAATGGTTTGGAAACAATACAAAAGTTTCGGCTTTAAAAATTACCAGCAGTTTATTCGTAACTGTGTTAACGTGTTGCGTTCGTAATAACTGTTCTTTGCGTCGACGCTTGTTCACATGTGCCTCCGGTTAATTTAATGTCTCAACTTGTGGGAGACCGGAGCCCAAGTGATCTGTTTTACCTCAGCGTCCCATCAGAGCTATCGGATTAACAGCATCCGCTGTCATCTGATCAGCTGAGTCTCAGCCCACAGACAGAATACACCATCCACGATTTCACAGTAGCTCAATTTACTTAAGTCACATCTCATTCTGGGCCTGTCAGCAGCTTCCAGGCAGACTAACAAAACTGCTTTCTCTCCTCGTCTCTCTTCTTTACTTTTTCGACCTTTTGCTTTGCTTTGATGCCCATTTTCTGTCTCCGCTTGTGTACATACGTTTTGACCTGCTGACCTGTCTATATATATATTCAGAGCACCTGTCCACCCCAGTGTAATGTAATGTCATGTTTTACAGCAAAGTAGATTTCAATTGGCAATTTCAGCCACACGGGCTGCTACCAGCTGTCGCACAAGTTCTCTTTTGCAGATCTAAACCTGTCCATTTCTACCTCTCCACCTCCTTGCCATCTTTCCTCCCACTGCTCCTTTCTTCCTCTGCTTTCTGGTAGAGAAGAAGGCTCTTCTTGTAGAGCGGATAATTTATTCCTGTTTGTTTCCCAACTCTGCCCTGAACCACAGGGAAATGAGAGATGGAAAATAGGGAGAAAGAGGAGGGCACGAGCTGTTCTGCTGTCATGTAACTGCAGAAGACAGAAACAAATGGATGACAGCTTCAGCGAGCAGCGTCTCAGCTCACCTAACACGTTCCCTCCTTTAACCCTCTGAAATCACAGCATTCAAACTTCTTCATAAGCTGACCTGCAAGTGTGTCTGTGTATGTGTGAGTGTGCAAAATCTACGTATACTAAGAGACACAAAATCTGTCTGTATGTGTGTACATAACCTTGAATATTAGGGGTTTTTTTGGTGTAACAACCACTTCATTAAGTATACCTGTCCAACTGACAGTTAATGCAAATATCTAATCAGCCAATCACATGGCAGCAACTCAGTGAATTTAAGCAGGTAGACGTGGTCAAGATGACTATGCTGAAGTTCAAACTGAGCATCACAATGGGGAAGTAAGTCACTTTGAACATGGTATGGTTGTTGGTGCTGATCTACTGGGATTTTCCCACACAGCCGTCTCTAGTGTTTACAGAGAATGGTACAAACAAGAGAAAATATCCAGTGAGCAGTGGTTCAAATGCCTTGTCGATGTCAGAGGTGAAAGGAGAATGGCAAGACTGCTTTGAGCTGAGAGGAAAGCAACAGTAACTCAAATAACCACTCATTCTTACCAAGCCATGCAGAAGAGCATCTCTGAATGCTCTTCTGCAATTTTTTCCAATCTTCACGGACAACAGAAGATTCTGCCTGCTGTGACAACGTTATGGTTGGAATTTAGTGTAAGGATCATGAAAACATGGATCCATCCTACCTAGTATCAGTAATAATGGTGTAATGGGACATGACTTTAGTATGAGTTCAGTGTATCCATCATCTGATGGCTGTTTCCAGGAGGAAAACGTACCATGTCACAAAACTCAAATCACCTGAAACTGGTTTCTTGAATGTGACAATGAGTTCACTGTACTCAAGTGGCCTCCACAGCCAATATATCTAAAACCAGCAGAGCACCTTTGGGATGTGCAGCCAACAAACCTGCAGCAATTGTGTGATGCTATCATGTCAATATGGACCAAAATCTCTTTTCTTTTGAATTAAATGTTGAATTTTATGTTTTTAAATATTGAATTAAAGCAGTTTATGCCAAATAGGGGTCCAATTAACCAATGTACCTAATGAAGCATCCATTTAGTGTATTCTTTCTAAATATTATTACTGTGCATTTTATCTTTACCGTTTTTATACAACAGATAATATTCAAAAGAACATTTGTACATAATGATGAATACAGTAAAAGGCATCAGTCAACCATCCAGCACTGGAGCAGATGCTTGAGGTATTTAACATCTACCATCTTTTGGCTCATATTGTCTGTCACCACCATGCACCTCTGCCTATTATATCAATGACAATGTCTATCTCTCGTGGAAGAGGTATTCCACATCTGCTGCTCTTCCCGAGGTGACCTCGGTTTTCCCATTAAAGATCTTTTACAGAGTCTTTCCTTAAGGTCAGCTTACTTAAAGTGAAAAGAAAATGTCTATAAATAATTTGTTTCTGGTGCACATGAATTAATAAACCCACTAAATTTAGCAGCTCAAGAGTTACAACATACAGCAATGACATAAATGTGCAGTTATCTTCAGAGATGGCAAAAGTACACACATTTGTTCCTTAAGAAGAAGTGCAGATGCTTGTGTTAAGAAATACTGATTCAGCTCACTTTAACCTCTGACTGTAGAGCTGATGCATTAGTTATATGGTTTTCTTTGCCTCTTTCTTATCTTTGTGTGATAAGCACTGGTGATAGATAGACCAACAGGATTATCTTTTATGTTATATGGTTTCCTCCTTTAGGTTTACATCACTTTTACAGGGTTACGGTAATAAAGTAATTGTACTCTGTTACTTCCCATGTCTGGTTATCTTTTAAAATTAAATAATATTTAGATTGAATGGTTGTGCATATTGATGTTATTTCGCTATTACTTCCTTTTAATATCAATATAAACGGAGGGATTGTTTTTGAGTATTTTGAGTTTTATTTTTGTATTTTATCTTGTGTATTGTGTATGGAAAATAAAAATCTGTGCAGAGCGAAGCACAGTATATCTTGCTTTTCTCTAAATATCCCTGTGCATCCCTTAAAAGCCAGATGCCTTTTATCAGTCTCTCAGAAGATCTGATATAAAACACAGTGCTTTGTATGAGACTAAAACTTGCTCTTTTTGTGTGGCTGTTTATCTACACACTCCCGTATGTGTGTTTCCATCCTTTCCTTAAAATGTGTGTGTGTGTGTGCCGTGTGCATTTAGATTTGTGTCACTTTACTCTCTGTGCAGTGCAGCAGCGAGTGATGCATGGTTTTGTGCCTCCTCCTCGGGCTCCGTGTCAAAGTCAGTTTCAGATGAGACGGATGTGACAGAGCAGACTGAAAGAGGGGGGGGGGGGAAAACAAAACCAGAGAAAGAACATCTCTGCTGGTAATTCAAAAGGCCGTTAGCTAAAAAACACAGCAATAACAATAGTACCACGTGAAGCAAAAGAACACCTGACGAGTGCCGTGTGTAATTATAGCACGTTTAGGGAGACACTGTTTATAACGGGGGGGGGGCGGGGATCAGAGTACTAGGATAAAAACTGAGGAAGCGAAAGAGCCGAAGAGCATCGCTGGGTCGTTGCCCTGGGGTAAAGCTGTGTAGCTGCTGCCAGTTAACTGCAAAGATAGAAACAGGCTTTCTTCATTCAGCAGTGTGCCTGCTGCTGGAGAGGAATCACCAGCTAGTACAGAGGTATAAACTAAAAGCGCTTTAAGTGTCATCTAAGTTTATAAAAAGTGAGTTTGAGACTTGTTTTTGACTTCCAAACTTTTCGAAAGGGAATTCTGAATTTTTGAATATGTTGCCGCTTCCTTTCACCCTTTCGGTAGTAGGATGGGAGACGGGGATGGTTAGAGGAGACACAGTTCTTTGTTGAAAATCCAACTCCTGATACACAGAGAGTGTTGTGTGGACCATTCATTTCTGCCTTGCAGAAATAACAACTGAGCTGACTTTATTGGATGTCGAAGCAACAGACAAAGAGATACCCCAGGGTCAAACTATAGCAGATATCGCAGGATGAAAAGGAGAGGATGCAAAAGGATGGCGGACAGTGGCAGAAGCGTTTTCTGCAAATGTTTATCTGGGGTTTTTTTTCTCTTGCAGGAGCATTACAGATTGAGAACAGCGAGGAAACAGACCAAGGGAAGTACGAGTGTGTGGCCACCAACTCCCAAGGCGTGCGCTACTCATCTCCCGCCAACTTATACGTGCGAGGTAGGACCTGAAACGCAGAACACACATGCACGTACACGCACGAACAAGACACAGACACCGAAAAATCACTGTGACGAAGGTGCCTTAGGTAATACTAGTAAAACTACCTCTTCTGTATTACTGTGCTCTTTAACAAGTATTACTAACCCATCCATTGTCTACAATATATGTTGACTCTGTTGTTTGGTATTTCTCACAACCACCTTTAACAAGTCCACCTTAAACCTTGGTGCGAGCTCCGACAGTTGAATCAAAGCGAGGATAAAGTGGGGACCACACCTTGGTTTAACTGCATGGAAACATCACTGATCTGTCTGCTAAAGTGGTTTCTGTACTAGAGGCAGATTAATTGGTTGAGAGATTTGAACAAAATTGGGAGTGAGAGTCAAGATGTAATTTTGGCTTTACAGTGTTTTACATTAATGGGATCACTGTGGACCCCACATGCTTAAATAAATCTGTGGGTGCTGTTGTAACACTGGCATATGGCTCAAAGGCCACAACCAATGTCCAGAATTGCAAGTTCTAGTTTCTATTTTACGTGGGATAACAGAGAAGCGTGAATGCAGTTTGAATGAAGCGTGCGTGCGTGTGTGTGTGTGTGTGTGTGTGTGTGTGTGTGTGTGTGTGTGTGTGTGTGTGTGTGCGTGCGTGTGTGTGTGTGCAGTGAAGCGAGTGGCTTTGCGCTGGCCGTTTTTATTCTCTCTGTGTTTCCCGTTCTCTCTCTCCCTCTCACGTCATTGTGTTCTGCATCAACCCCTTCCATCCCTCAGAGCTTCGAGAAGGTTGGTGCGCTCTTTCTTTTCTTTTGTTACTCCTTTGTTTCAGAAAGCTTCACTTATTGAAACAGAGGGAAACAAAAAAAGACGACAAAAAAAAAAAACACAGTAAGAGTTAAAGGACAGCGGAGTAGATTTGAAGTGAAATGATTCAAACCTGTATCCAAAATGATGAGAGTTAAGCTGCTGCGATGATGAAGTGGTCTGCCTACGCAGCAGAGTGCATTGACTGCATTGTGAGGCCTTGTGTGCAGAACCCTTGGTATTGCCTTCACTCCCCGATCAATGTTTTCTGCATGGTATGATCTTGTTGTCATGGAGACCCAAGAATTGGAAGATTAAAAAGAGGCAATGTTTGCATGGAAGGAGTGAGAGAGAAAGAGAAAGGAGCACCGCTTGCATGTGTGTTGACTGACGGACTGACACCAGAGCATGGCACAGTGTGTTATCACGCTTATTGATATGCTCAGATTGTGATCTGATTGAACTTGCTGTCTTGTCATGTCTTGCTATTGTTTTTGTTTGTTTTGATTTTTTTTTCCTTTTGTACCATCTTGTTTAGCGGTTTGTCCTTGTTCCCATGTCATCACATCTGCTCCAGTGCTGCACTTGTTGAGTGGAAGTCTTGCACTTGCTTGTGTATGCCCCTTTGTTCTGCAGTTTTACGTTCGGTTTGGACAGGAATCACTCACTGGTATAAATTCATGACGCAAACTCAAGATGGCAAGAGGACGGTCACATGACAGATGATGGACACTAGTGTTGAAACTAACATTAACGCTGGCTTAATTATCCGGAACCACTGCACTACAGTTCAGAATACATGTGTTATGATGGAGCATCATAGACTGTACATAAAAGATGGACTGTGAGCAACAATTGTTTGTTTGCTTTATTTTTTTTTTCTTTGGATCGAGAAGTTAGCATGTTTAGATGAAAAGGTGGATGCGCATTCAAAGAGATGCATCTCTTTAGGATACTGTGTTAACCATTCAGAAAGCCATTTTATTTGTCAGACAGTTGCATTAATATCATGTCCATAAGTCATAACATTAGAGACATTTTAAGACAGCTAGCCACAGAGCCTCCTGTGCTGGCACGCATGTCTGTCTGCACTCCTAATAATACACGGGCTGTAGAGCAGAAATTTAATTTTTATTTCTGCTCTGAAGCTGAGCATTTTTACTTGGTGTAGGATACAGTGGCTGACTCTCTTTTGGAGTCGTCCTCAAGTAGCCATTTGAAGAGCTGAGCTTCTGTGGGGGGTTTTTTTAACACCCAGCATTGCTGGGTTTACATACTCAAGCATAATATTTGATCCACTTTAGCTTATGAGACAAAAACTAAATAAAAGTTTTGACAAAGACTGTATAAAATAAGTAGTAGTACTCTTCAGTAAAGTTCTAGTAGTACCTTTTTGCTTTACTTTTTTTTAGCAAGTTTTATTTATTTATTTATTTGTTTGTTTGTTTTTTTCCCTTTTCCACCTGTGTGCTTTATAAATATTCATACTAATGCTGCACATTTTCTACAGGTAGCCTCTGAAGGTTTGTTATACAGCAATATGTAAAATAAGTATAAGTATCTTTAATGGACTGTTATACAGTCTAGGCCATGTCTTACCTTGCTTGACTGTTTCCATCCCCACCAAACACTGTGATACGTCTCTATTGACTGACATTTGAAATTAATTATATCCATTCTCAATCTTAGATATTGAGAGGGGTGTTAATGATTCTCTCTTATTACAGTGGTTAATGAAAGCTGTGTCCTTGAGACAGACAAGATGGTGCTGAGTAAATGTCAGCTATATAGCGATGCTGAGATTCAGCGGTAATCCTTATGGCTGTGCCCAGGTCTCCCCTGCCCGTAGCCTCCAGACTCCCTGCAGAGAACAGGACTAATGATAGCTCCACTAATAAAGAGCGAAGCTCCTGGCTCGTACAAACTGTATAGAAAATGGTGGGGAATCATGTGTCCTGGCTCGATTAACTTTAAGCTAGAGGCTCTGTGAGCATGAAAAGGATTATCCCTTGTTATGAGCTCGCTTTATTGTAAAGTACTCACCTTTGCCTCCCCGGTGGATTCTTCAGTCGTCGTCTGTGTTCACGACCGGTATTTTTAGAACTACTCCACCGCTTGATGTAGGAGATTACCGAACAGTCATCTTGAGTCTTTACTTTCATCCTTAAACTTAAAGCATTATCAAATTAGCCCACATGCTTACATTGACATCTTTTATTTATTCTTGCTGTGTTGACAGATACATGCCCGTGTAGCTTAAACTGACGTTTTGGTCCTGCTGCATTGCACCTGCTCTGTCTTGTGCATGGAGCTGTCATGGATGCAGTCTGTGTGCGTGTCTCTCCAGCATGCTCAGATGAGGAGATGCCTGCCCAATCATGTCTGTTTTCTAACAGATCTACCTGTTTTTGTCTCTTTGTCTCTTTCTTGTCCTTAACTTCTGTATCCAATTCTGGGTATATTTTTAAGTTTGATTTTTTTTTTTTTTTATTGCTTTGGTTTGTTTTTCCAAGTTGCTTTGAACTTTGTTATTCGTGAAATGACCACGACTATTTACTTTTTTTTTAATTTCTTGAAATCATGCAAAAATGTTAACTTCTATCCAATTGTCTCTAGATGCTTTGAGTAGGGGGGATGTGGCCCACGAAGATTCCCAGTAATGATGTTACTCATTAAGGAGTGGAGGTTATGCAGCAAATTTATCAATATTTATGTATTCATTCAAGTATTTAATTTGACATTTTCTTTCATATAGTATTAGATTTATTGCTGGATTTGCAAGTAATTGAGAAAAAAAAGACTAGACTTATTGTTTTGCTACTGTAGGGTTATCTTCTTTTATTAGTAATCTTTTTTAAACTGTCTATTTTTAGGGCTTATGTTGTTTATCGCACATATAAGCTTTCTAGTTTTGAGTTTAGTTTCAACAATGTTTCTGCTCTTTGTCTGCCTTCCCTTTCATTCTCTCCTTTCATCCAGAGATGTTTGTCCGTTACTCTTTTTGTCTCTTTCTGTTTCCTGTGTTTTTGACCCACGGGTATCCTCTTCTTCTCTGTTCTTTCAACATCCGTTCTCTTCTAGCCCTTTTCTCTCTCTCTCCCTCTTCTCTTACTTTTGAAGCACCTACTTTCTGAATGGGCCTGACTCTGGTATACAGCCGTGTTTTAAAATAGATCCATGTGTTTTCTTCTTCCTCGCTCCTCTTTTCTTCCCCCTTTTCCCTCCTTCCCCATGAACCCTCTTCTAATCCTCTCTCCCCTGTCTTTTCCCCTCCTTTCCCACCCCCTCCTTTTTTCTCTTCTCCTTCTTCTTCTTCTTCTGCATTCTGTCTGCACCCTGATGTGTAGGAGCGACAGACACATGTACATAAGTTTATTAACTTATAAACATGCACATACTACCTCACATATCTCTCTTTTTGCTCGCACTCGTTCTCTCCCGTTCTGCCTCGTTCTCTCATGCTGTCTTGGTGTTCTTTACTTAAATGTGTCCGATGATCACTTTGTAAATGCCACAACACCTTTTTAGAACCCTTGATCCACTCCTGTCCACATTTCCTATTCATTTGACTACACACTGTATCAGTTTTGAATCCTATGTATTGTACAGTATGTTGTTGTACAATGTGGCTGTCCTTTGCTACATTGCGTTTCATTGTCTGGAAGAGAAGCAGAGCTGCCTCTCTCTCTCTCTCTCTCCCTCTCGCTCTTTTTCTTTGTCTCTCTGTCTTTAACTTTTCTATCCTTCGATCTGTCCCTCCCGTGTCTCTGCTCTTATCTTGCTTCTCTCTGTCCCCCCTCACAGTTCTTCGTTCTCTTCTTTGTGTTTCTCCACCATTTTATCCCTCTTGAGTCGCCCAGGCATGCAAGTGACCTATGAGTTCAGTCTCTCGATGCATCTCTCCCCTAATGTGTAGTCAACCGAGCTCTGACAGATGCAGTATTGGATATAACTTGCCACTTTGCTTGTTCTTCTCATGGGGACACAAATAGCAGGCAGGGCCTATTGATTGGCCCCCATGATGCATATACTCTCTCTAAAAGGAGCCCATCTACCGCACAGGCACCTCAAGGCACGACAATCTGAATGAAGAAAAGTTTTTTCCCTCCTAAGTTACTGCTAAAGTTTAGCCTGCTTAGTCACTGCTTCGAGGTGGTGTTTTATTAATAAATCTGCAGCGTAACCTCAAAGTCTTAGCTTCCTGCATAAATTGATAACCCGTAAAAAAAACCCTGCTGTTGTCATTTTTTGGTTTTTGGTTTTTTACGAAAGAGAAACTGACTATAGGTGTCATGTCCTGGATGAAATGATACTCAAGAGTTTGTCACTTTATTATTTTGAGAAGGCAGCTCACTCTGAGTGGTTGAGCTCAGCACAAGATTTGTGTCTTTTTGTTGGATTCATCAGTGCCATAAAGTAATTGGGACTAAACTTGAAATATCCCTATGTAATTTTCTGTAAAAACCCTGAAGTTCATTCTCCCCCTTCCTGTTACCTCTCCTCTCCTTCTCTCTCTCTCTCTTTCTTTTTTATCTTTCTCGCCCTCTCTCTCTTTCTCTCTCTCAATCTCTATCTCGCTCTCTGCCTCGCTCTTTTTCTTCTCATTCTCTCCCCCCTTTACTCCCTTGCCCCCTCCTCCTTCTTTCTCTCCACCTTTCTCCTTCTCACTCCCTTCCCCACTTTTCTCCTTCCCTTTCCTTAACCCCTCTCCCCGCCCCGTCCCACTTCCTTTCTCCCTCCCGACTCTCCTCCTTTCCCAGTGCGCCAGTGCCCCTCGCTTTCTCCATCCTCCCTTCCAACCACGAGATCATGCCAGGAGGGAGCATCAACATCACCTGCGTGGCCGTGGGTTCACCCATGCCTTATGTCAAGTGGATGCTGGGTAATGAGGACCTGACTCCCGAGGATGAAATGCCGATTGGACGGAACGTGCTGGAGCTCAATGGTGTCCGCGAGTCTGCAAACTACACCTGTGTGGCAATGAGTAGCCTGGGTATCATTGAGGCCAGCGCTCAGGTCTTAGTGAAGAGTAAGGGCCCCGGCAACCTTTAGACGCCTAAGAGTGTTTTTAATTTTAGCCTGAGAAAGTAGAAAAGTTCAGCTGTGTTCTCATATGTACTCAGCAGGGTTCTGGCTTCCTTTGTCAGTGAAAGTGCAGCAATTTAAATAGTACAAGTTTATTAAGTAGAGTATTTCAGGTTAAATGTTACTGTCACTGGACACTGCAAGTGCCACTAAAGAAAAGCAGTTTAGCAGGTTGGATCTAAATTTAATATATGTTAAATAAAGCAACATTTATACTGTAAAAGAATCAAGTATTTCCACTAAATATAAAATGTAATTTCAACGCTGAGACCAAGAGAGTATTTTTCTTTTTTAAACATGTAAATCACCTGCTGCCACTCTAATCCCCAGCTTTACCAAAGCCTCCCGGCACGCCCATCGTCACCGAGACCACAGCCACCAGTGTGACGATCACATGGGACTCTGGCAACCCCGACCCCGTCTCCTACTACATCATTCAGTACCGAGCCAAAGGGCCCGACAGCAAGTATGAGACAGTGGACAGCATCACCACCACCCGCTACAGCATCGGGGGCCTCTACCCCAACACAGAGTACGAAATCAGAGTTTCAGCCTATAATACCATCGGCCAGGGGCCCCCGTCCGCTCGCGTGGAGGCTCGTACGGGAGAGCAAGCCCCCGCCAGCCCGCCGCGAAACGTCCAGGCTCACATTATCTCTGAGAACACTGTGATGGTCCGCTGGGAAGAACCGGAAGAGCCCAATGGACAGGTGAGATGAGGATTGGAACAGCTCTGTTTGATCTGTTATCAGTAGAGGAAAACACACATTTTTACATTTTCTTTTATCTGCTGGCATGCTTCTCCAGCTGTCAACCTGAAAAATGTTCTCAAAGGGGCGGTGAATGCCTGCACCGAGACCTCAGATACTCAACAGTTCATTTTTGTGCTTTGTGTACTGTAACAGACAGACAGACAGATAGACAGATAGATACATAGATAGATTTGTATCTTATTTCTTGTCTCCCTGGCTATGCTCTTCTCTCTAAAGAAGGAAAGGGCAATTGGACAGTCCTCTCTAAGTAGAGAGCGCTCCCTCCAGAGGCCTGTTTTCTTTTTCAAGCCTACCAACCTGCACCGCAGGTCCATAAAAGTACAAGACTGAAACTGAGTGCATATGAGGATTATGGATATTAAAGAGTAATAACAGGAGAGCTATACTTTGTACTACCCATAAACTAATCCCACAGACGAGGAATATCGTGATCACATTTTAAATGCTACAATCTGATGGCGTCCACAGTATTATTTATTTATTTTACTGAAGCTTTATCAGGACCAAATGTAAAACTGCACCTTATGACAGTGACCTCTAGGAAACAGTAATCTGTCGGACCATCTGGCCTGAAGTCAAACAATAATTCAGACACGATGACCTTGGCTGCCATAAATTCTTGTTGTGTTAAAAGATGGCATTATGGATTACCCCGGTTGTAGGACACTGGGATTAGGTGAAAGTCACGTAATGCATCCCAGTCCCCGATGACCTTAAAATCCAGTCCCAATCAAAACAAACTCGGCCACACTATTCACTGGGTGGCTTTCCTTTTGCTATGTTTTGTAGGTGAAAGGCTATCGTGTGTACTACACCATGGATCCGTCCCGGCCTATAAACGAGTGGCAGATTCATAACGTCCAGGATAGCGTGCTCACTACCATTCAGAACCTGGTAACCTCAGAGACCTACACCATCCAGGTCCTCGCCTTCACCTCCGTTGGGGACGGACCCTTCTCAGACCCCGTCCACGTTAAAGTCTTGCGTGGAGGTCAGTGCGCGAGCGTGCATCGACATAATCATCGGTAGATGTTCGTGAAAGAGAATAAATTTAGCCCGCATGCTAGTGCATAGATAACGGCTAAGTAGCCATTTGCATTTACTTATGTGTGGATGAGTAATGGTTATTTTTTCAGACGAGCATGTGCAGCAGAGCACAAATGAGTAAGTACTCGTGATTATGTGCAAGTATACAAACCGCTCAGGAGCTTATTCGAGGAGCTTATGTAAAGTTTGAGTAGCAAGCCACTGTGAAAGTTTGACCTGTCAGAACATATGACTTCTTCAAAGTGAATAAATTCTACCAGCCGGGACCGAAGTGCGGAGATTTACGTGAATGAAACAGGGATTAACAGCGAGAAATATCCCTCATGCCCCGGTGCTGATTGTGTCACCGTGACAGCTCCTGAGAAGCTGCTAGGTTTATATGATGGGAGGTGAAAAGAGATGACAAAATAAAAAAACTGCGATGGTATTACTGGTTTAAAATTCTGCGGTGCTTTTACTTCTGCTCCACTATTAGTCTCTAACAGTTTCTGACACATTAAGAAATGAAAGTATATGTAAGAATGTGATTTATAACGAGATGTTTAAAGGTTAGTACTTCAATGATTAGTAATTAGGTTGGGCTTAAGTACAGTTTTTAAAACTATTGTCTAAATGGAAGTATTTCTAATGATGAATGCATTATCAAAAAAAAACATTCATTGGATTTGAATGGGATTTACTATTTCCTGTTCTTATCTTAATGAAACAGAGTTAAACATATAATAAATAATCTTTATGAATAGTGCAAAGCCAAGTATTAGTACTGCTGTAAGCCAAGGTGTTATTTGAGTGTGTTTTGTCCTGTTCCCTGCAGTCCCTGGCCAGCCAGGCAAGTTTAAAGTGGGTAAAGTGACAGACACGAGCATTGAGCTGACCTGGGAGCCTTCCTACAACAAAGAGAAAATCGTCAACTATGAGCTCCTCTACAAACCTGTCAAGTTTGGCAGCTTGGTAAGATCTCTTAGTCTTTTTTTTAATAAATCCATCTGCTGAGTGGATTTCTTATCAAGACAAAGGCATGAAAGGGAGATAAAGGAAGATTTTGAAAAGATTAACCCCAAAGTCCTGCACCCCTGTGTCTAGTGGTCACTCTCGGTCGACTTCTCTTCTCCAGCTCTTCTCTAATGTCTCTCTTTTTACTCTTCTCATCTCCCCCCCTCCCTCATCGTTGCACCTCTCTGCCCTCTGCTCCCCTCTCTTCGCTCTCACAGGAGAAGCTGACCTTCGGGCCCAGGAATTCTTACACTGTGGAGGGTCTCAAAGCGAACACCGAGTACTCCTTCTCTCTGGCTGCCATCTCAAGCAAAGGCATCGGAGCTTTCACTAATGAACTGGTGCAGAGGACATCACAAGCCAGTACGTCTCGACTGAGCCGGATTCACAGTGTTCCTGCACACACCAACGCATATCCCACAAATTCAAATTCTATTGTGTTTCTTTCTTTCTTTATTTAATGTATTGTGCCGAGAATATCTTGGAAACATTTTGTCCTCCAAACGCTCTCACACACAGCTCATAGCGGTACATTTCCCTCAGCTCCCGGCCTGGTAAAACCTGGAAGCCGTCTCTGCATCTCTCCATGTGTCTCGTTTATCAACCCATACGTCCAGCCCCACCCCCTCCTCCAACCCATCCATCTCTGTTTGACCGTGCCTTTCTTCCTCCGCTCAGCCTCTCTCTTTCTCGCACAGCCAAAACATCATGACAGATGGAGATGGAGCACCGATTAATGTTTCACTCTTCCTTTCCTTTGCCCTCTTTTCACTCTTTCCACTCTATCAGTGTCTAATGTCTTTGAAAGGGTGCAACTGTCTGCCACTTATTGGCTAGCAGCCAGTGGTCAGGAGCATTAAAGGATGGCGGGTAGCCTGCTATGTTGACAGGTAAGTGCTGGCCAGTCTGTATTTTACCCACGCTGAGCTTAGATTCTCTCCCTTGTCTCCTTTTCTCTGATTTCTTTGGGTGTTTTTTCTATTTTTGTGCAATCACTCTTAGCCAATAAGAGTTAAATGAGTTCCACCATTTTGTTCTGACACCAAGTTATTTCATATCTGCTCTCAAGAAAGGATAACAGAGAAAATGGTACAAGGAAAAGAATTTATAAAGTCGATATGAAAAGCCCCGCAGTTCACGGCGCCGTGTTCCTTTAAGTGGTAAGTATTTGCAGTCACCCATCAGACTGTGTTTAGTGGGGTTCTCTTCTGTCTTTACCCCCAAACGGAAAGAGTAACCAAGGTTGTGTATCAGCGGATGTTGGTGTGGGGGGTGGGGGGTATTCGGAAAAAGGGAAGGTGCTAGATAAGCAGACTATTTCATGCAGCAGAATTCATTTCCCAGGGAGGTTATGTGCGCTTTGTTATCGCCAAGCTTTGGTGCACATCTAGATTGTCCCCCGAGGCCAACAGAACAGTGGCTGTATGGCTGAGTGGATAGATACTTGAACCTGTCAGCTATGACTATTACACTCCCACACACACACGCACAAGCTATATACTCCCCGAACTCACACACAAGCCTGGACCTCGGACATGCCCGCCTTTGTTTGTGTGTGTGTCTTACTTAAATGACATTATATTGGTTGAGCTATATCTGTGGTTCGTAAATCTGTGGTGTCTTTTTGTGATTTCTGTTTCTGCACTCATGTCTGTAACAGTAAATATCCAAGCCTCTTTCTGATTCAGTGTCTGCAATTCATCATTCTAGCTTGACTTTCAATATCCTGTCTTAGCGCCTTTTTTTCCCTCCGGGATCTCAGATTGTGTTTTGTGGGGTTTTTTCTTTTGTTTTTTTTCTCCTTTACCTGCCTCCTAAATCCTTTCAGCACCGTATGAGATCTGGTTTAGTGTTTTTTTTTTTTTATCTCCTGCTGCGATGTATAAGACCTTTCTCTAGTCAGCCACAGTGAAAAATCTCACACCACCCTACCGTCTTGAGGACTCGAGGATTAGCCGGCTGGTCATGTGAAATGTATACATGTGTCTGTGCTCTCGTGCAGCCAGCTGTGCATCCCCATTTTTTGAAAGAGAACAGACATTTATCTGTTTTTCATTCATAAATCTCGAGCCTTTTGTGGCACTACCTATAGCCAGGGGATAAGATATAATCATTGACTGCTGGATGCACATTCTCCTTGGGTATAATTAAGTTGTCCACTTAAGGTCGATACTCTTGTCTCTGGTTTATTTCATTAGGCTCTTAGGCTAACATTATGCTTTTACATTATGTGGCTGCTCCCCCTTTTTTGCCCCATTCAGGTTTGTCCCAGTGTTATCTCTTTCAGTTCAGTTTACCTTAGTTTCTCATTGTTTCCTTTTTTATCCTTATCTCCTGTCCTTTTGCTTGTATTTCCCCCTTCTCTCGGGTCTCTCCTAAACTTTTTGCCAATTGCCCTGCTTGCCCTTTGTCCAATCAGAGCCCTCAGCCGCACCAGAGGGTGTGTCCTGCGAGAGTGCCAGCTCCACCTCGCTGAGAGTAAGTTGGAGGCCTCCTCCAATGGAGGGCCAGAATGGCGAGTTGGCAAGTTATGAGCTGAGATACCAGAGAGTTTCTGGGGCAGGAGGTGGAGGTCAGGGTCTGGAGGTGAAAGACCTTCCTATCCCGGCCCAGCAGGGGCAGACAGTAGTAGAGGGGCTGGAGAAATGGAGTTGGTACAACATCACTATTGCAGCCTCCACCGCAGAGGGGACTGGACCCAGCAGCCCTGCTGTGCTCTGCAGAACAGACGAGGACGGTGAGCGTGAGAGCCGCAGATCAGACCTAAACGTTATTGACTGCTAAGTTGATTATTTACCGGCTAGACCTTTGGTCACTTAATTAATTCCACACGTGTGCTCAGTTCCCGGCGCAGCCCCTCGTCAGGTGGATGTCCAGCCGCTGAACTCCTCGGCTCTCCGAGTCACGTGGCGCCCAGTGTTGCCACGGTTACGGCAAGGCCAGATCCGTGGCTACCAGGTGCATTTCAGCCAGGCAGAGAGCGGTGAATCACGCAACCTTCCCCGGATCAAAGACCTCTTATTGGACGAGTCTCAGGTGACAGCATAGCTAAATATATAAATGATTAAATGGTGTTCATTTGTTATGTTCATCCTCCCTTTCTCCTCCGCTCCTTTGACTCACTCCTTCTCTCATCCGTCTCGGCTGCCTGTGGGGTGTGTCTCGTCTGTGGGAGAAGATGGAGGAGGATGACGCGACTCAATATGTGAGTGCAGACTACCCATCCTCTTCTCATTATAAATGAACCAATTATTAATGCATACAGCGCTATGCTGCTAATAGACCACAGATTTAATTATCAACTCTTATGTAAGTTTTCTTCTTTTCTTTTTTTTTGCTGATGCACAGTTCTTCCCCAAAAAAGGGGAATAAATAAATAAATAGTGTCTTTTTTTCTAAGATTGAAAGGAGTGAGTTTGCAGTATTTGATGGTGGTATTTTGTGTTTTCTCCCGCAGGAGCTGATTTTAGGAGATCTGAAAGCAGAGACTTTGTACTCTGTCTCTGTGGCAGCATACACCACCAAAGGGGATGGAGCACACAGCAAAGCCAAGCTGGTGCAGACCCCGGGGATTGGTAAGCATATGTCAAGTATACATTTCAGTGTCCCAGATTTAGTAGCATACTCAAGAATTGATCGTACAGTAAGCTGCACCAGGAGATGGCAATAAATAAGCCTATAATCAATTCTAATTCTTCTGTATTTGCGTGATATATGTTTATCTCTATTCATTTTCTTTTTTTTCTGCTGCCTACGCTGTTGTCTGCAGTGCCTGGTCCCCCCTCCCTTTGGGTGCGTCCGGGATCGAGCCCATCAGTTGTGGTGCGGTGGGCTCCTCCGCTGGAATGCTCTGACAGCCGGGGGGCCCCGGTGGAAATCCAGGGCTACCGCCTACAGTTTGGCCTGAAGAATAGCTCTTTAGACACCACGGTGGATTTCACAAATCGTGAGAGAAACTTCACTGCGAGAGACCTCTCCCCAGGCTCCTCCTACATCTTTGTGCTCGCCGCAAAGAGCCGAGCAGGCTATGGAGATGTAGTCCAGCAGGAAATAACAGTCCCTATGTTTCCTCCCGTGGGATACCCCAAAATATCTGACTTTGTTAATGTCACTTGCTGCTCCCTGCAGTTGTCCTGGCTGCCCCCAACCCCAGAGGAGAGCAACGGTGTGATTACAGAGTACACTCTAGCCTACAAAGAGGCTGCACACACCCAACCCTCTGCTGACCCAGGCCCCTCCGCTTTTCCAACCCCCTTTGCTCCTCCACGGCTGATAACGCTACCAGCAAGTGAGTCGAGCTACACCATCCTGGGCCTCAATCACAGCAAAGCCTACGAGGTGCAGCTCAGAGCCCACAACAAGGCAGGGCCGGGCCCCTTCAGCCCGCTACTGGTGCGCCTCACCCTGTCCTTGGAAACAGGTAGGGCTGGCCTCCGGCCTCAGGAACACCTTTCTAAGCACTGGTTCAACTTCACATCTCCCCTTACTGTGGATTTCACTCCAAAAACACTAAACTTAATGAAGTCTGGGCCAGTTCTTACAGGTCTGCCTCTCACCAGTGCACCTCAGAGAGGATGAGAACTACAAAGTGCGGGACACAACTACTCTCCCCAATCTCCTCCACTCACTCACTTATACCTTCATCACCTACCCTTCACCACCAGTGGAAGCAGGCTGAATGTTAATGGATGTTTGCTTCAAGAGCACTGCTTATCACAAACCCTCAGGTAAAAGTCAATACAGGGCTCGGATATACAGTATCTAATAGGTAAGTGTTCGGTCTGATTTGAAGCGAAAACCGGCGTCTGGCGCTGTATCTGCAGGTAAGCTTTTTTTATCTGATAGACCTTCACTACCACCTTTTCCAAAGGCTTTGCTGAAGTCTGAGTCTAACAAACACAACCTTACACTCTAACAACGTGGCATGTCACATTCCTGCAGCCAGTCTGTCTCTTACTTGTACTTATTACTCTTGCCATCCACTTTCCTCATCACCTGCCTATCCTCCTAACCATCATGTCTTTCCCCCTCCTCAGTAACTGACCGGGCTGTTCTCCATTTTTACAGGTCTGGAAAAGCAGAGGACACCGCGATTTGAATAAAACGCTTCATCACGAGTGACTCTCTGCCTGTTTGTTTCTTCACTTCCCAGATGTGCCGAGGAATTTTTCGGTCAATCTGGCCACTGAGACCAGCGTTCTTCTTACCTGGGAGTTTCCAGAGACTAGCAACCCCTATCGCTTTACTGTATGTTGAATGACACGCGCAGTGCCTCATTGTGTTACGTAAAACTCTGTTTTAACATCTGTGGGGTCCTTAAGATTATAATACTCGGCTTTATTTGGGTCAAGTTTTTGGAAATTATAGAGTGCATTTTAAGTAGCAAGAGTTAATTAAAGATCAGCACATTGTAGGACAAACAACATCTCAGACATGCAGAAAAAATGTGGGACAGAAAAGAGGATAGAAACGTGAAATACTGAGTAACACAGATCTAATAAAAATGTATAAAATTAATATATAAAAAGAACAAAAATAAAAGGCAAAACAGGCAATATTTTTTTTTAAAAAAAAGCCAAGATTGATAAAATAAAAAATATAAAATTTAAAAACACTTATGAGCTGGTGACTCATTTTTAAAATATTTTTAGCATGCATGACCCTGACACAAATAACACACCCACAGATCTACCCACAGGCATTTATGTGAAATTTCTCTGGACTATGAGAAGTTCAATTAAACTGAGCATTTACTGAATAAAGCAAAATCCATCTACCAGCACTTTAAAGTTCACTAATTATCTCATTTATTGACTCCAGAACAGAGGTTTACTGGGATTATATCCCTTGCTAATAACTGACTGGGTTTACTAACTCCTATTTTACACTAGTCCTGGCTAAGAATAGTTTAGCACACATTCCTCCAATAAAACATCAGTTTCTCATTTTTCTACTTTTGTTTTTTATGGATTGAACAAAGAAGCTGTGGCTAATTAATTTGCGTGCTTCAGATGAATCTGTTTGTGATAATACAGGAATTAACTGTGATGAATTCCCAAACATCTCAAATCTACTGCTGCCTGTTGACATCAGCAACCTTGCTTTTACATTGTAATATAGCCAGAGTACAACCAGTCAAGTCCTCTATTGCAAAGAGACAAGTTGCATTCATCTGGGCAGACAGACTAGAATTGATTGCAACATGTTGGCAGTCTGTCTGAGTTAATACATTAGATTGCAGTTATTGGGAGACCTTCACCAATCTGTGATTGAAAGTGGTCATTATAATTACTTACAGTAGGTTCAACAGCAAAAAAAAACAAACCCAGTGCAGTCACCAAGCAACAACAGACTTTTCAGGGTCTCAACAAGGTTGCCATTGTACTTTGGGGTTGGGGTTGCATCAGAAAGGGCATCTGGTATAAAAATAAATAAATAAATCTGTGAATGTGCAGAGCCCCCCGCTGTGATGACCTCTTGTGAATAAGGGAGCAGCTGAATGCAATTTTAGTTCAAACTCTCAAACAAACCCATCAAAAAACTTTATTCGGGGCATTTTAAAAATGTTCCTTAATTTAGTTCTATAGCATTAAATTACTAATTAAACAGCACACAACATAAAGATTAGCTTCACCGACTCTTTCCCACCCTTCAGGTTGAATATAACCGTCAGAAAATGGAGGTGGACGCTCGCTTGAGAAAGGCAGTCATCCCAAACCTTCAGCCTAACACGAGCTACGACTTTAAAATCACCGCTCCTGAGGGGAACCCGGGAGGCCTTCGCCATCGCATCTCTGCTAAGACATCCCCACCGATCACCATCCGCCGCCCTGAGATCGACCGCACTCGTGACTCCGAGACCACCGTGACGCTAATCTTGCCATCACTGGAGAATCGCAGTCCCATCAAGTAAGGCTGAAAGACTGAGCCTTAGATGCTCTTACACACCTTGAAAACGTTGTCATGTCATATAGGGGTGACAGTCATCTGACTTGCCGTGTTCAAGTCCGGTGATTACAGTCTGTAACAGTACTTGGCACTGATGGTAACAGTACATGACTGCTCTAAAGTGAAAATAGTTACAGACAGTTTGCTATTGTGCGACTGCAGCTGTTGTTATGTTGTTTGTCCTCTTGTGCTCCCACAGGAATGTTTATGTTGTTGTGGTTCCGCTGCGAAGGCCCCGCGGCGTCATCAGACACCTCAAGAGTCCAGACGAAATGGACCTAGAGGAGGTGAGAACCACAACAATAACAGCACCCACTGATGTCTGAGCCTGCGAGGAGGAAAAGACCTATAAACACACACAATCCTATCTCTGAGAACTCCTGGCAACGCTTACCCTTTTTAATTCAATATCAGTGTTTAAACATTAGTCACAGTTATTGGAGCGGCTTATTTTGCTCGTCTGTGTCTTTTCTCTCTTTCTTTCTTTTAGCTGTTAAAAGACATCAGTCAAAGGCAGAGGGATTCTCGACAGCAGAAGCAGGTGGACTTGCGCCGGGCTTACATCACAGCCCGTTTCACACCTGCCATCCTGCCGGCTTTCTTCACCCTGGGGGACCAGCTGGACTATGGAGGCTTTGAGAACCGAGCTCTAGAGCCAGGGCAGGAGTACGTCTTCTTCATTCTGGCTGAGCTGAACTCCACATCCGGGGTATGAAAGACACTACTTTACATGTCTTTTCCCTCTGTTTTTTTTTTAAACCGCTCCCACATTCCAGGCTGTCCGCGTTTCTCTCCTGCAGCCTGTCACTATACGTTGTAATCAATACAGCCGAGCTGCTAAAACAATAAAATGCCCGTCAGTCAAAGTGTTGTAAGCAAAAGGCAATAACCCTCACATACTTCCATCACCACTGCTAATAAAGAGTGAGTGTACCCACTGTGGCAGTGGAAGAAATATTGCCTCGCGCACCCCTGCTATGTATGTGCATTCAAACTGGAATAGACATAAATATACAACTTAAAATTAGACTAGGGTCTTTATATTAGATTTTTTTCATTATTAGGATCCCTTCTAGCTCAGGGGATGCTCTTCCAAACTTCTGCAGAACTAATAAAAAGCAACAGTTTGAACAACATTAAGGTTAGGTACATTTTTTTGAGCTACTGTCTGAAAATGCTGAGGAAAAATAAAGGCACAAATGTCTGCACATTATATGACTGATCACAATTATACAGACATGTTTTCAGTCTAATGCAATCCAGTGCAACAGCTCAATAATGCAAACACTGACCCTGTTTTACTTTTGCAAAAAAAAAAAAAAAAGCTGAAGGAGAGAACAAACGATTCGACTCTACACTTACTTCTCTGTAAGAGCAAGAGAATGAAGGCCGATAAATAAATATTTGCCAAAAAGCATCAAAAGAATGTTAAAGAAAATTAAAAAATAACCAGTCTTATCATTGGTATTGTCAGTACGGGAGCAGGATGGGTGAGAAGCAGTATTTTGAATGGCATAAATCAAACAGAGATGCATTGGAGTGAAGATCTCACTCAGCCTGAGGAAATGTGGGGATTTGTTGTGGGGAAACACCAGGCTCAGGTTTTCAGGTTCTCTCCAGTTTTCCTGGTGATCCTAATCCACACCTGCTGCAGTAATCCACAGAGATAGAGCACACAGATAAAGGAGACAGGCGAGCAGGCAGTGCATCGAATTGGAATTTAGTCTCAGGTGTTCACGGTACACAAAAGTAAAACACTAAAAAAATAAAATGCCCTTTTTTGTGACTGCCTGTCCACAATTTTGTGATCATCTTCTTCTGTGGTGTTTTTTTGTTTGCTTTTTTTTTTTTTTTACAGAAGATGTACGTGGCCAGCCCGTACACAGACCGTGTGATTGCCCCGGACTCGGACCCACAGCCATTCGATGCAGGCGACGGTCTGATCTGGGTGGTTGGACCAGTCCTGGCTGTAGTCTTCATCATCTGCATCGTTATCGCCATCCTCCTGTACAAAAAGTGAGTGGGATGGACTTCATAAAAATAAAATGTCAAATTTTCCAACCGTGACGCTAACTCACACTCACGGTCACACTGGGTAAATGCCACAGCAGCTTTGATTATGACTCTTCAAGGATAAGACTGGCTTTAGTCTAAACTTTTCACAATGCCATCAAACTCCATGAAATGCACAGAAATCTTTTCATGCGTTTCAGCCTCGCTGTTTGTGAACATTCATTCTAACTGAATATGTCAATCTTTGAAGATGTCCCACACATATAGTACATTATATATTTAGGGACTGTGTTTTTTTGGCAAACAAATATGTGTCAGCGACTATTTACAGCAACTAGATTAAAATACATTTGTGGTTGCTAGTGAGTATTTACAGCAGCAGGATTATGCGTCAAAACTCGAGTCAAAATAAACGACGGTGCCATTACTTATCATGTTCCAGCTGCGCCCGTGTGGCTCACTGATGGGTTTTATACAGTGCAGCAACATTAAGCATACACAGTCAGGTACTGCGCTTATATTCTTTTTGCACCTCCTGCTGTTATATTCTTCCACAACAGTTCAACATTCACCAAATTCTCTATGAATTTGGAAATTTTGTTCATTCCTCAGACAGCCATCAAGCAGTCTAACCCTGCTGTAAGCCTGTGATATCTGCTGCAAGCCTTCAAGCATTTGAATGCTAATGCAAAATATTGATTTTCCTCTCTAACAATCTGTCCATTTCCTTCCCTTTCTTCCTCTAATTATTCCTGCCCTTGCTCCCGTTTCACTGGAAGCAGCAAACCTGACAGGTAAGATTAAACCAATGTCAAGATCTTTGTACATTTTAACCCACAGTAATTACAAGATACCAGATGCTGTACAAAGAACTTGTACAAGGACTTAAACACTGTATCTGTTAATGCTGTGTTTACGCGAATCAAGCGGCCACGCTAATGACGTGTCAGTACCGAGCCTGCTTTCCTGTCCCCGGTTTGTTTGCATGTGCTAATTGCTCTTTTGACTCACTGGTGTTTCAGCAGTAAGCGCAAAGACTCTGAACCTGGAACCAAGAGCCTTTTGAGCAACGCCGAGATGATGGCCCATCACCCGACCGATCCCGTGGAGATGAGACGCATCAACTTCCAGACTCCCGGTAAGCAGCGTGCGCCTCCACGGGCACCCGAAGAAACACTTTTTGTTCTCAACGATAAAATCTACTTTTGATTGCTCATCGTTTGAAAATGAAATATTCATGCCGGCAGTTTTATTCCTGGTAGAAACCCGCAGACGAGATTGAGAAAGTTTTCCTCCTCATCACAGCCAACACATACCTGGCAGCTTCTAGTCGTTTCTGAGATCAAAATGGCTTCTGCCCAGGTAGTACAGTCACTGCTTAGTCACGGCTGAGTCATCACGGTGTGACAAAATCTGATTATCTCCGCTCGCCCACAATCCACATGCCAAGCTGCAGAAAGTAGCATCAGAACAAACAGAAATGACAGAAATCTGCCTTATCAATCTTGAATGTTTAGAGCTCAGAGCGGATTCTCAGAAGTTATGCTGTGGGTTAACAGTGATCATTTGTAAAGCAATTGGCTCTCTTCTCGCCAGCATAACCAACCAAAGCCTCACTTTGAAGTAAATACACAGCTTTTGCTGCTTCCCACCCCCTACCGAGCGAGATCTAACAACACAGCTGCTTCGGTCGAGGCAACGGGCCAATGAGGCTTCGCTTTCACTTCTTCCCGTTCAGTTAGCACCATCCAAATAACACATGACCTGAAGGAATTTAATCACCGCTCTCGGTGTATTTTTTGTGGTTGCAATTTATAGAAGTGTTTCGTGGTCCTTGTTGAAAAAGGTGGCGAGACGTGTCACCACAGAGAAAGGTCACCTGCCAGGATATAAAAGGGCAAATGAGAAAGATTTTTATTTAATCAATAGATAAAGGTCTAAAGTTTTTTTTTTTTTTTCCCCATGTTCCTGGGAAGCAAAGAATCCCCCTCCCCACCACTCACACACACACACACACACACACACACTCACACTCTCACACATACAGAAGAAAGCACTTCAGAGCTTCTCTTTCATCATGAGAATTTTTCATGCTCGCGTGGCAGCAACCTTGACGCTCCCTCCTCACCCACTTCTTCTCCCCTGAGATTTGTGCTTTTGAGACGCTGAAATTTGTTTCCAACAAAACCGGCCGATCCTATCTGAGGTCATTCCGGTGCCGACTTGAGCGTTTTGTCGTGCTTACCTAGGGGTGCTGCAGTGCCTGCCTTTAGAGAAAAATCAGCGCTGATGTGAGCGCGCGTTTGACGGCTGTAGCAGCACAGCACCTCAAATGCTTTTCATAGTGCATCGGCGTGCATTATAAATCACCCAAACATCGAGAATGCGTTCTGGCATCGTGAAATCTGTTTATTGCACACAGAGTTTGTGTTAGTTTGATTTATTGTTGAAAGTGTTTGCCTTTTGAATGGGGAATAGATTGCTATAGCTTCTCTAAAGAAACGACTGTACAAGGCAGAGGTTGCTTCCTTTGTGTGCATCCGTGCATGTGTGTGTGTGTGTGTGTGTGCGTGCGTGCACCGCCCTCCTAATTAGTGTTCTGTCTGTGTTTGTTTTCTCTGAGTCGCTGCTCCTCTGATCACAGAGAAAGCAATTTATCAAAGAAAAACAATTTACAAACAAACAAACCTCGCCTCACTTTGTCCGCGCACATGGATCAAAATTGATTTTCTGCCTCAGCGTGTTCCTTAATGATATGTGATGTTGTCTGATTGTATAATTATCGTCGCATCTTTGCATATGAGTGATGTCGAGCGGCAGCAATTTAGGTCGCTGAGCTGAAGTCTGCATCACCTCTGACCCTCATTGTAACGCAGGAATGATGAGCCATCCTCCCATCCCCATCAGCGAGCTGGCTGAGCACATAGAGCTGCTGAAAGCCAACGACAACCTGAGACTCTCCCAGGAGTACGAGGTGAGAAATACTGTATATTATCATTCCATATAATAAATAGATACCATCCTGTTATTTGGCGATGTTAAGCCTGTTAAGCCTTCATAAAGCAAGTGTTACTTAACATTTGTTTACCTGCGTGCAGGCTGCTTGTTCATGATTTATTCAGCAGCGCAATTTATTGCTGTAACTCGTCTACATTACAGAGTGCTCTCTTTCCATTATCCTCAAATGCACCACTAAATATGCCAGCACACGCTATTAATGCACGTATTTTGTTGCTCTCTCGCAGTCAATCGACCCGAGTCAGCAGTTCACCTGGGAACACTCCAACCTGGAAGTTAACAAGCCCAAAAACCGCTACGCCAACGTCATAGCGTACGACCACACCAGAGTCATCCTGTCTCCCATAGAAGGTGAGGATTTGCTGGAAATGAATGTCAATTACAGAAGATTTTGAGAGTTCCTAATGGAGGGGGCGGGGCATGTTTGAGCCAACGGGTGGGTGCATAGCACACAAAGAGTTGGTATGGGGAGAGTGGTGCGAGAGCTACATGATAGATGAAATCTGAATTTGCGAACAGTGCTGGAGACCAACTGTGTGCAGTGGCATGAGACTGACAAACAGCGCGACTGCATCCAAGTGCGGCCCGCTCTCCTCCAGAACAAGGAGGAGGGGAATGGTTTTGATCTGGAGCTCATGAATTTACACCGACAGATTCTTGTTTGTTTGCTGTCGTCCACTAGTCATCCAGCAGCCTGTCTGCTGGAAGCCACGGCTGTCAGAAACAAACAGTTCGTTAGGCTGTTGGATGTCATACACGGGGGTTAATTTATTGTGCCACTTGCACAGATTGCAGTTTAGCACAAGACTCAGAAGTGTCTCGCTTGCAGGTATCCTGGGCAGCGACTACATCAACGCCAACTACATTGATGGCTACAGGAAGCAGAATGCCTACATCGCGACGCAGGGGCCGCTGCCAGAGACGTTCGGGGACTTTTGGAGGATGGTGTGGGAGCAACGGGCTGCTTCTGTCGTCATGATGACACGCCTGGAGGAGAAGTCACGGGTAAGAAAGCAAGACCTTACCCACTGACCCACTTCTGCAATTTCAATTATCCAGAGTCATGTTGCATACATGAAACTGAAGAAGAACGTCGCTTTTCTTCTGAGAACTGCAGTAGCGATGAGGCTAATGCTTTTCTTCGATTCTCGCAGATCAAGTGCGATCAGTACTGGCCGAGTCGTGGCACAGAGACATACGGGATGATCCAGGCCACACTGCTGGACACAATGGAGCTGGCCACTTTCTGTGTTCGCACCTTCTCCCTGCATAAGGTAAATTATTTCACGCCTCCTGTTCCACCTGTGTGCCCCTCGATTCACTTCTCTGCCCTCACCTCCCTTAAGTTTACGGACATATCCACAGAGAACAGCTTTGATCTCTTGAACTTACAATTTGGAAGCAGGAGCAACTGAAGTAATCATGAGCGAGCAGCGCGTGTGGACACAGAGGATAATAGATTAGTCTGGGCTTCGTGGAGTGTTCAAACCAGGCCAGCCTCCCTGTGTCAGGGACTGTGATTTGATCTCTGTTGGAGGCAGAGCAATTTCTTGTGGCACAGGGCTAATCTAGGACCGTCAGACTGGCGCGTCTCTCTCTGGCCTACTTACAAACAGAAACTAGGCCAGCTGTAGTTTCCAAGTGATACTCAACCTCTCGAAATTTTTGTTTATGTGTTGTGAAATGTGGCGTTAGAATAACAAATGACTAAGAGAATAATAACAGTAGGTAGGCTGAAGTACTTTTCTGTACAATAGCTTCTTTCAGCTGCTCACCTTTTTTACAGCGGATGTCCTTACCCAGCCAGCCCCCTTATGTTGGGCTGGGGACCAACAGTGGGAGCAATAGATGTGTATCTGATGTCCCGGTGCTCGTGTTCTTCCTGCATCATCATAATAATGTTGGTCCAGCATCAGTATTGCAACTGACAAATCACATTGTTGCGATGTCATAGCTTTGCAATGTGGAGTCGAAAAAACCCACTTCTGTTTATAGAAAACTCTTCTGGATCAAGTAGTCGGTATTTCAATAGTTTTCTATACAACATGATAAATGTATGATTAAACTTTGTTTTAATCATACATTTATCATGTATGATAACAGTTTGTTGTTAGCCAGATTTAGCTTACTCGTGTTGGTTTGGTAATGATATATAGAAAGAAGAAGTAATATAATTGTAACGTGTATATATAGGAAACCGGGGTCAGAGATTGAGTTATTTACAGAGGCAGTAGAAGACGTATTGAGTAAGGCTAAGGGAAATAAGACTTTATGTTTGTGTGGTGATTACAATATTGATCTTTGTAAAGAGGCAAATGATAAGGCTGCGTCAGATTTTTTGAATTATTACTTGGTAAAGGATTTTATCCTTTAATTATAAAGCCGAGTAGAATAACGGATAAATCGGAAACACTAATTGATCATATTTTCATTAATAGCTTGGAGAGTAATATTATGAGTGGCCTCATCATAAATGATATAAGCGATCATCTACCAGTCTTTTTTACTTTTGATTTAAATATGAAAAGAAAGGAAGAAGTTGGGTTCGTGAGTCATAGAAGGTTAAGAAATAACGAGGCAATTAACAAGTTTAGACAAGATCTCATGGAAGTGGAGGAGGTTTATGTTAATGAGGTCAACGTTGCATATGGAGCTTTTTTAAATACTTACTTGGCCTTGTATGATAAACATTGTCCATTGGTATCATTTAAGTATAAGAAAAGAATAAGAATATGAAACCTTGGATAAGTAAGGGTCTTGCAAATGCGTGTAAAAGAAAAATAATTTATATAGGGATTATATAACACAGAGAACTAAGAATGCGGAAATGAAATATAAAGTTTATAAAAATAAGTTGGTATTAATATTGAGGAAAGCCAAGAAAGACTACTGTAATAAACTTTTCAGGAAAACAAGAATAATATTAAGGGCATTTGGAATATTTTTAAGGAGGTATTGGGTAACAAGAACACACCCTTAGATCGGCCTAATTATTTTATTAAGAATAATCAAGTTGTCGAAGACAAGACTGAAGTAGTAAACGAATTCAATTCCTTTTTTGTAAATGTTGGACCCACTTTAGCAAATTTAATTAGAAAAAATGACGATCCAGAATATGAGGAAGCCTGGAAAGTAGAAAATAGAGTGGTTAATTCTATATTCTTGGCTGATACTACCATAAAAGAAATAGTAGCAATTGTAGAAAATTGTAAAATAAAAATCTACTGACTGTGATGGTATAGATATGGTCATAATTAAAAGACTTTAGACTGTATAAGTATTCCTCTTTGCTATATTTTTAATCTTTCGTTACAATCAGGAGTATTTCCTGATCGAATGAAAGTGGCAAAAGTGATACCCTTATATAAATCAGAGATAAGCATAGTTTTAATAATTATAGGCCAGTGTCTCTTTTGTCACAGTTTTCAAAAGTGCTTGAAAAACTTTTTGCGCAAAGACTTGATAGTTTTATTGAAAAATATCAACTAATAAATGAAAATCAATTTGGTTTCGTAAAAATAGATCAACGGCATTAGCATTGTTGACTTTCATTGACGATATTTCATCTGCAACCAATAATAATAAATATACAGTTGGGGTATTTGTTGATTTAAAAAAGCTTTTGATACGTTACAACATTCTATTTTGATTTCTAAATTGTATAATTATGGTGTGAGAGGAGTGGCATTGAATTGGTTAAGGAGTTATTTAGAAAATAGGTCGCAATATGTGCATTATCTCGGTAACACCTCTGAAAGATTGAAGATTGTATGTGGCGTTCCTCAAGGTTCTATTTTGGGACCTAAACTTTTAATTTATATATTAATGATATCTGTGACGTATCAAAAGGTTAAATTCTATTTTATTTGCAGATGACACAAATTTTATTGCTCTGGAGAGAATTTGAAAGATTTGGTTGAAATTATGACTTCTGAGATGTTAAGATTAAAAATATGGTTTGATGTAAATAAATTATCTTTGAATCTGACAAAACGAAATTCATGATATTTGGCAATCGTGTAAAGGAGGATGAAGTCATTATGTCCATTGATGGAGAATTGATTGAAAGAGTTACTGAATTTCGTTTTTGGGTGTAATAGTAGATGAAAATTTGACGTGGAAATCACATATTGAGTATATTAGAAAGAAGATGGTTAAAAATATTTATATTTTGGGAAATGTAAGAGATTTATTAGACTATAAAACAATGCGCATTTTATATTTTTCATTGTTTTTTTCATATTTTAGTTATTGTATTGAAGTCTGGGAATACATATGAGAATACTATAAAACCTCTAAACTTATTACAGAAGAAAGTGATACTGAATGATTCATAATGTGAAATATAGAGAATATACAAATAAATTATTTATAAAATCAAAATTATTAAAATTAGGAGATTTAGTGAAATTACGGACACTATTAATTATGTTTAAGGCTAAAAATAATATTTTGCCCTTTAAGTTACAAAAGTATTTTTATTGTGTTCAGGGGAGAGACAGCCGAAGGAAATTTTATTTTAAGCATCAGTTAGCTAGGACTACACAAAGGTTAATGAGTCCAACGGTTAGGGGTATACGACTGTGGAACTCTCTTCATTATAATTTAAAGAATTGTATAAATTTATATTGTTTTAAAAGTGTTATATGCTTAAAACGATAACTCAATATGAAGAATGTGAATGAAATTGGAGTTCATTGATGAAGGATCCATTATCATTTTTTGTTTTATTTATTTTAATTTTATTTTTCTCCTTGTTACCATGTGGAGTGGTATATTTTGATTGTAAATTTGTATATTCTGATGGTAAATTTGTTGTTTGGTTTGTGGTAGGACCGGAGATAAATGTTAATGTTAGTTTGTTCTCTGATTTTTGGTGCCCACTTGTAATATAAGTTGGATTGTAGATAGGGGCAGGGTTTAATAAGAATATTTTCTTCTTCCTGCTCCTTTTCACACATGGTTGTAGTGTTTTATTGATAGAAAGTGTGGTTGGTTTGTTTGAACTGTTGTACCAAGTGTGAAATAAATAAATAAATGAAATGAAATGAAATGAAATGATAGTTTTTAATAGCATTAGCTAACGTCTTGGCTAATGCTAACTGAATACTCATACAATATTGTTGTGATGATGTAGGAATAACGCCAATACTGGGTTATCAGATTGTGTGTACACTAGCACTCCTCTTTTTGATATTGGGGTTGTGCTTTCCTGTTTCCCCTGTGAACTAGTAACATTTTGTGATGTTTTGTAGCTATCCATACATAAAAAAGTTAGCAAACATGCTAACTCCTGCATATCAAAATATCCCTGTGTTTCTTGCTTTCAATTCAATTATTCTGAGCAAATTCTTTTCATCTTAAGACCAGTGGTCAGTTTTGTTTTTTTAAATGCAGATCCCTGTGAACTTTGAATGATTACGCATTAAATAATTTGCATGAATAAAAACATGTATAAATTTACATTAATTTTAGAGGAAATTTCTGGGATCAAGATTTAATCCATGTTTGTTTATAAATTACATTCCTACCAAAATAAGAAACTGGTAGGTTTATGAATTTTATTAAGCACCTGATTTCCTTGCTTCATTTGCATTCGGCTTTGCATCTATTACATCTTATTATAGTCATAGTTTAATGTGTGTACACACCTTACTCAATGTGTTTCTACTTTTTTTGTCACATCAAATATTTTATCTGTCTTAAAACTGATTATTTGGTACATTTGCTTAAAGTCTGACTAATCCCGTTATAGCCACTAATTTAAAAACATTATCTTTTCTATTTGGTTTAAATTCTGTATCCTCTGAGATTTCTCCCATATAAAATCATTCCACGTTCTTTCTGCATTGCTCTACCAATCCTCCTCCAGGTTTTAACTGTGCTATTGACACATTCATTTTATTCCCAAAGGAAATTATTGAACCATTTCATTCCTAAACTCAAGATGGTTTTTGGAACACACATTTGCAATAAGAGATAATTAATCTTTTCAAAGACGGTTAAATTTAACAACTTCCAACTCTTTTGTTTAATCAGCTTTTTTTATAAGAGTCTGTGCTAATGAAGCTTACAAATTTCGTTGTACAAGTGGTATTGGCTTCAATGACACTAACCTCAGTTTTTCTCACGTGTTTCTCACGTCAGAGTGGAAGCAGCGAGAGGCGAGAGGTGCGTCAGTTCCAGTTCACAGCCTGGCCCGATCACGGCGTGCCAGAGTATCCCACCCCCTTCCTCAACTTCCTACGCAGAGTCAAAGCCTGCAACCCCCCTGATGCTGGACCTATCATTGCTCACTGCAGGTATGCTCACACCCACATTTAATTTATCTTGGAGGTAAATAGGATCAATGCTGCTTTCATCATGACTGTGAAGCTTTAGTGAGGGAGCGTTTAACGTGGAAAAATGACTGGGAAAGTGGCTGATTTGCTGCGCTAATTTCATCTTAAGGTAACAATATCCGACCCTTGTGGAGCTCACTAAATTTCACAGTTGTTTGATCTGCACAAAACTGAAGAGATTGAAAATTGCATTTTCACTGGTTGGTTATGCTGGGAACTGTTTCTTGGCTGAATACAGAAAATTCCTTAACTCTCCAGTGGTCAACAGAAATAGCGTGAGAACACTTCACGCTATCATTGCATGAGATGCAATTTTATCATTTTCAGCTAATTTTTCATTCCTAGTTTTTTGGCCAAGCATCAGCTATTTTTACATTTGACCTGAACTTCTGAAAAGATCCTTAAAAACATTTTAATCTTTAAAAAAATCTTACTGAAGAAAATATCATGTATATAACACGCCTTTTTTGCCCCCTATGTCAGCGCCGGTGTTGGTCGCACTGGCTGTTTCATTGTCATCGACGCCATGCTGGAGCGCATCCGACACGAGCGCACTGTGGACATCTACGGTCACGTGACCCTGATGCGCTCACAGAGGAACTACATGGTGCAAACGGAGGACCAGTACAGCTTCATCCACGAGGCCCTTCTGGAGGCTGTGGCATGCGGAAACACTGAAGTGGCTGCCAGGAGTCTCTACTCCTACATGCAGAAGCTGTCCAAGGTGGAGAGCGGAGAGCATGTGATTGGCATGGAGCTGGAGTTTAAGGTGAGAGTGGAGGCAGTGGAGCTGGAAAACATTTAAATGAAGTGGAAGGCATGCAAATTTTACGTCTGATATTTGTTTGAGAAGTAGAAAATATTGGCAACATTGTCTCCAGATTTTAAAAAAAAAGTACCCATTTGAAATAATTGGTTTGATGGTGTGTCTGTGAGTTGTAAACCTTTAAGCTAGACGTGATCTTTGCCTCACAGGTTGGTTTAGTATAGAAAATATTGTTAGAGGCCCAATGATAATATAACACCCATGTCTTTGTGAAAAAAATAAAAAAATAAAAGACATAATTACAGCCTGTACTATTTTCAATTTATTAAGTAGTTAAGATAACTCTTGGCTTGTTCCAGTTTCTCAGCTATGACCACATGAATTTATGCTGTTGTTTTACTTTTTGGCAGCAAACTGATTGTTTTTGTGTGTTTGGGCTGTTGTTCAACAGTTATTGCATTAAATAATCAATGAAATAATCAGGAAGATGATTTAAGAGTGCTTTGAAAAACATTTACTTGATTCATATACTTAAAGATACAGTGTGGAAAATGTCACAAGCAGATGTCAGTAGAGGGTAGATTTCTTACCCCTCTTAATTCAAGTGCATGATTCTAGCTACGATGCCCACAGTAGGACAGACACAGGTATGATCCTCCATATGTTCAGTCTGAAGGTGCAGACACATCCTCTGGCTTTGCCATATTACGTATATGTCCGGTCTTTAGCCACGTCCATAAAACAAGCTTAGGCAAAACAGCGATGTCCATCTTGGCCACAAACGGGTGCCGACTGCTATGTATTTTTAAAGGATTCTTTCTAAGTTTATAAGAATACATCAGTTTGTTGGAAGACGTAATTACACACTAATCAATGATTACTTTCTCAAAATAATTATTATATTAAATAACCTAAAAAAATTACTGACTGCACCTTTAAAAAAAAAAAAACCCACTTTCCTTCATTTTCTCTCCACCCAGCGCCTGGCTAACACCAAAGCCCACACGTCCAGGTTCGTCACAGCCAACCTGCCTTGCAACAAATTCAAGAACCGACTAGTTAACATCATGCCCTATGAAACCACCCGCGTGTGCCTCCAGCCCATCAGAGGACTGGAGGGGTCCGACTACATCAACGCCAGCTACATAGACGGTTACAGGTATGTTTTCGTCCTGCAAACGCTAATATGACCTGACCTCCTCTCTCTGCTGCGGTCCTCTTACGATGGTTTGATGAGTGAATGGACTGGATAGCTTTTCACCACATTGCTCTCACCTGTCACTTCCTGTCAGATCTGTCATTACTGTGTACATGTTGCCACTATTTGTCTCGCTGCGTGGCACTCATTTTGGCCCAGTGAAGACTTTCTGATGATTCAGGCATTCAGAGTCATTGTACACACATGTTGTGACTGTTGCTCTTCTTGCCTGCAGCCTGACCCCCTTTTCAGTCTGATTCTTGACAGATGAAGAAACAAGGCAGGGGAAAGGAAGTGGCTACATAATGTGTGTTTGTGTGCGTTTGTGTGTGTAGGCAGCAGAGAGGCTACATTGCCACCCAGGGTCCACTGGCTGAGACTACAGAGGACTTCTGGAGAATGCTGTGGGAACACAACTCCACTATAGTAGTTATGCTCACTAAGCTGAGAGAAATGGGACGGGTATGGACAAAATACACAAAGCTAAATAAACAACAGGTCTTGTAACATTGCAGCCCTCTTGCGTATGATTACTGAAGACTTCTTATGTGTTCTGCTCTGGCAGGAGAAGTGTCACCAGTACTGGCCCGCTGAGCGCTCAGCCAGGTATCAGTACTTTGTGGTGGACCCCATGGCGGAGTACAACATGCCTCAGTACATCCTCCGGGAGTTCAAAGTTACAGATGCCAGGGTTGGTTCATGCTTTGCTTAAAGTGTCCTCTTGCATGTTGCATTCAGACAACGGTGTAACATCACACTATGAGGTTTTTCAGGAGTATTTTGTCAGTGCTGTTAGCAGGCAGTGGCGCACAGCATGTACTATCGACCTGTAGTGTGTGCTGGTTAGTGTGTGTTTTCTATGTGAATGTGTGCAACACAACAGGTTCAAGGTATTGACAGACTCCTATGGATCACTCATTCAACCATGCTGTCTCCAGATTACCTTGACATTGTGTGTGTGTGTATTTGTGTATATTCACACACACACACACACATGTCAGTCATACATAAATCCAGTTAAGCCTGTCCAGCCCTGACGCCACATTGACAGATGCTCTATTGATCTCCATTAAAGGGGAGTCAGAAAGGCTGAGCAGAAGAGAAAAGATGTAATTGCCTTCTGAGAGGCTGACAAAAGCAGACGCACTGACGTTACAGCTTTAAGTTAACCACAACCACTGATCCAGGATCAGATAACAGTAATCATTAGAAGGAAGAGAGGATATTGCCTGGCAGTCTCACTCCTCAGTCAATACAGCGAGAGGAAGCTTTGTAAATAATCATTTCGAAATAATCACCTTGCATGAAGACCAACTGCACATTCAAGGACAAGCGTCTGAATATGTGACAGAAAGACATCAGATAGATCTTCACATCCATATAGTGTGCAGGTTATTGTTTTAACTGATTCCTCGCTCCCCCAGGACGGCCAGTCACGAACAGTGCGTCAGTTCCAGTTCACTGATTGGCCAGAGCAAGGTGTGCCCAAATCTGGGGAGGGCTTCATCGATTTCATTGGCCAAGTGCACAAAACCAAGGAGCAGTTTGGCCAGGATGGACCAATCTGCGTTCACTGCAGGTAAGCAGCGGGCTTTATCTAACACAACCGGTCGTTGGTAATTAAATCACAGTTTAATGTGACTCTCGCCTTTCTAATAACAGTAGTGTGTGTGAGAATCCAGCACACTGTTGATCTGACACACTACATACGCTAGTAAAATTGTTTTCCTTTGTGGCTGCAGTGCCGGCGTGGGGCGGACAGGTGTCTTTATCACTCTGAGCATTGTCTTGGAGCGGATGCGTTACGAAGGGGCGGTAGACATCTTCCAAACTGTCAAAATGCTGCGGACACAGAGACCAGCCATGGTGCAGACTGAGGTAAACACACACTCATTAACCAGGGCAGAGACAGTGAAGTAGAGCACTGCATTAATGAGAATGGTGGTATTTGACATTTAGCCTATTGTTGATTTTAACTATTTGATTATTAAAGGAAAATCTCTCTATTAAAGTCTTTTTGGTAAAGAATAATGTGGATTAAGAAACCATTAGATTCATATTATCACCGGGCCTTAAAAATTCTCCCAAAGTAACAGAGATGGAAATGTTAACCACATAAAAAGATCATAATTCCACTGGTTGTGTATGTATTTGCAGTCAGATCTGGGAAAAGAACAGAAATGTGAATAGCATAAGAGTTTAGAATTATATTCATTATCTGCCCAAGAAGCTAAAATGCTTCGCAGCTTGGCATGCTGAACTGTATCGCATATTTTTAATCCATGCTACCATAACGCAGGCAAAGCCTTAATGTTATTTAGGCAGCGCTAGCTATTGATGAGCAGTCCCACCCACATCAATATACATTTGCATTAGCATAAGTAGGACACTGAAAGGAGGAAATAGCCCCCAGAGTGTGAATTTTTCATTATAAAATGTAACAGCAAGACACACAAGCTGGTGGAGCACTTTGTAACAGTGTCATGTTATATTCTATATACAGAAGCAAGGTATGCAGATGGTTTAATTCATAGGTTCATTTGCATAAACATGTGAACGCATATTTGATAAAGTGCTGTGCTTTACACTATGCACTAGTGCACTGGTTCACTATATGTAAAAATCTGACTTTTTCAGGTTAATTATAAGAAATTAATGAAAATATATTTCTAAGTGTGCTCGAGTGCTAAATTTATGCATATTCGTAAGTATACAGCATTGTGCAAAAGTCTTGAGCCACCTGATTTCTCTATATTTTGCTTTTGTGCAAAACTTAAGCAACAGTTCTCCTGGCTTTCTGCTGATCTTTTAAAGTTTTTCTTTGGACATTTGCTGCTTTTTCACTCATTTTCAGGCCAGTCTTTTTACCTGAACTTTGTTTCTAAGCCAATCAGCACTGACCTATGAATCATTTGAGGGAAAAAAAAAAGCATATACCTCAAGGGAGGAGCCACTGTTGTGTCTATACATAACAGAAACCTTAGCTAAGAGCCAATTTTAAAGTATCTGTAAGCACTTTGTTACTAACAGCTTGTTGTAAAGCCGCAGGCTTGATTTGGAACTGCATTTCTTCCAAATATATGACACTCTGTTTATGGAATTTGTACTTGTGTTTTTCACACAGGACGAGTACCAGTTCTGCTACCAGGCTGCTCTCGAGTACCTGGGTAGCTTTGACCACTATGCAACGTAAGAGAACAGACAACCATCCATCCATCTTTCTGCTTTGAGGTCCACAAACAAAACCAACCGAGTGAGACAACAGAAAGACGGCGTGAAATAAACGTGAACACTGAACCTTTTCCGGGAGCGAGATTCAAATTCTGCACCAACGAGGACAAAAAGCAACAAAAACAGCAACAAGAAAATCTCTGTCTAACAGCGTCTCAGCAGGAGTTTCCCTGAGGAGCTGCTGGGTGTGGAGACTATCCATGTGTAATCCATATACTTACCTCAGTGTTCCAGTGTGAAGGACGTATAATACATGTGTGTTGTGGTCAGCTATCTCCAATATGAACCAGTGAAATACAAATGGCTTCTGAACAGGAATTATGATACTCTATGTGTATAAAACAAACAAACAAAAAAAAGATTTAAAAAAAAACTAAACAAAAAAAACACAAGAGCCTGGATATTTGCTGCACCCTAAATGGGCTTTTTATCCTCAACTTTGTATCTATTGGTTTGATGTACTAAAGGGGTTACAAAGTGCAAAGGTGAACGTTTCTATGTGTCTGTGAGTCTATTTCTAAGGTGTCTACTGCTACCATCAGTAGTCCTGCCTGTAGTTTGAAGCATATGACTAGGTTGTGGCTCAGCAGAAGCCTTCAGTATGGACTCACCACCCCGAGGACTGTTGGAGAAGCATGTGGATGATCATTTACCTGATGCACAGTGCCAAGAGAAACCATGCAGCGTGAACATAAACTGTGGCCTAAAAGGAGAGGTGACTCCTTCTTTCATCCAGCATAACATAATCAGACTAGAGACCGCTCTTTAAAAAAACACACACAACACGATCACAAGGATCAGTTGGCAGCCCCAAACAGCTGACCTCGGAACAGCGATTAAAACCTACCGCTTCCTTAACTGGGCTGACGTTTTGTAGTCCGGTGCTTTCTTCACTCAACAAAGCTTGCTCGCTGTTTGCTGTAGTCCTTGTTCATCTTCCAGCTCAGCTCCTCTTGATGTCAGTCCTATCGGTTCAGTTCAGCAGTGGCTTACTGAAGAGAGGCTTAATGAAAGAAAGAACTGAGCTCCAGTCAGTGTCTTTCTCTCTCTCGAGCCATCTTTCTGTAGATTTTTCTGTTTTCACTGTATGTCTTTGCCTTACGTTGACTTCATTTTTTTCTTGCGTCCTTCACATGCTGCTTCATGCTCGCGCAATCCGTGTTAAAGCTTTTATTGCCGTGCATTGTCTTCACTCGAGGATGAAAATTTTGTTTGTTTGGTTTTGTCCTGATCATCTTCCTCCACTGAAGCTCTCCTACTTGAATTTTGCCGCTTTTGCAGTTAAACCCTTGTGTTAATTGCTTTTGCTCGCTAAGGCTACCGTCAGTGAAAGATTACGGGAAAAATTCAAAACACATTCAAAGCTAGTAGTGAACCGCTCACTATCAACAGTCCTCTGCCTCTATCCCATCCCCCTGTTAACCCTATTAAAAGTTTCTCTGTTCCTTAAACCCTTGTTGTACAGAACATGCTCAGCTTTACCGACTGATAGATCCGTCCCCCCCGCCCCTTCCAATTAAGTATGACTGCACTCAACTCCTCGATATGGTTGTTTATCTTTTTCTGAATTTGAAATGTAGTCATGATTGGTCCCACGTGGTGATTAAACAGCACAGCGATGTTCCAATATAGCAGGCATCTCGACCGAAATCACCAATTTTGTACATACAGTCTATCATTGGAGTCCTATACAGTACAGTTGCATAACGTCTGAGCACAAAATATAACGTGGGATTGGATGTGATGTAGTACTTATTGTCGCAAAAAAAGAAAAAAAAAGAAAAAAGCCTTATTGTTATTGTTCACTTTGTCATATTTATTTCGTATGATTTTTTTAAAGGATATTTATTATGACTATTTTGTTCTTTTTCAAGTTTGTTTTTATTTATTTGGGATTTCTAGCATTTCTAACCAATAAGACGATGTTTATTTGTTTCTTTGGCGAGCCATTGTTAAAGTATGATATTGTCACTTTTTTTAATTTTATCTTTAACCGTCCATTTTGGTGCTTTTTTTTCTCCTTTTTTAAAAAAAAAAATTGCTTTATTGTTACAACGTATGCCCTCTGTGTAGGGTGCTATTTGATACTGATTACTGATGTCCAACTAGTCAGCTAGAGATGTACGTACAATAGAGGCAGGACTAGCTTCAGTTTACAGAGATGCCCTTTCGATGCTCTCCCTCGTTCAACCTCCATAGCTGGAGGTACGTTTCACCCCACCGTGATAGGTGTAAGGGCATCAGAGAAATTAGATATATAGAGCAGACTACAGGGCAAATCGGTGAAGACCTCCTGGCAAGCTGTTGGTGTTTAGTTTGCTTGAAAGCACATGGTAGCAAGTGTATTTTTGACAGAGAATGGATATGAATTGCCTAGCTACACACTTTACACACCCTGAAAAGTTATTGTTTGAACCTGAAATTATTCTCATATGAACTCTATGTGTGGTCCATAAGTCTTGACAATGTTTGACATATATGAAATATGTTATTCCTTCGATTTCTAATGATTATTGTGTCAAGAGAAATATAAAAGACACACGCGAAACATAATATGAAATGTGTTGAGGGAAAAGCTCTGGTGATGCCATACCCCTCACTTATGTACCTGTTCTTTCCTTTCGAACCATAGATGTAGATATTGTATCTCGACTTTGTATTAAAAGCAGGATGATTGGATATACAGCACAATGAGCTGCTTGATTCTTGTGGGGGTGGGGGGGTAGCTCTTTGGTGTGATTCACTCTTCGATCACTAGATGGGGCCAAAGTAGCTGCACCTACTCTTTAGTAGTGCACACAAAAACACGGAGAATCTGTTTGGATTCGGTTTTGCCTCCTTTTTTCACTCAAAATGTACAAAATTCTTTTGCTTCAGGTCTTAAAAAATCTTGAAAAATTGCAGGTGAGTTCTTGGTCTTGGAGGTACTTTTTGTGCAAATCAAGCAAAAAGCCCTGCCTGAATGTAAAAAGTGCAGATGGTTGACTGAAAATGTTGCCCTATCCAAACTGAGAGAAAGAGACGACCATTTACACTCATTGGTCACTTCATTAGTTCCACCTTGCTTGTGGTTGTTTAAACGATGATGAGTTGGTACAAAGGGCTCAAGCCTTCATATCAGCTCAAAACAACGTACTGATTCTTCTCTGACTTCTGACATCAACAAGGGATTTTGGCTCAGAGAGCTGGAGCTCACTTACTCGGTACTCTCGGTGTTTTTGTGGGAAAATCCCAGCAGATCAACAGTTTTTCTGCATTGGTGCCAGACAGGCTGGTCCGGCACTTTAAAATCTGCTCACTTCCCCATTCTGTTGCTCAGATTGAACTTCATGATCCCGTATGCACACCTAAATGCATCAAATTGCTGCCATGTGATTGGCTGATTAGACGTTTGTGTTAAAGAGCAGCTAAACCCAATAAAGTGGCCGGTGAACGTGTATGCAGTTTCTAGTCTTACAACCACTCAGAGGGTTTTCAGCAAAACAAAGAATATTCATGCATTCAGATACGTATTCATATAGCTCTTTATCTTACCTATAATAATGAATGCATGAGGCACAATTTGACGTTGACCAATACTCTTAATTTTAGTCTACCTACCTCGTCCCCGAGTCTCGGCCACCTCTGCATCTTCAGTATCAAGGTTTATTGATGAGTGTTTTTTTTACAAGGATTAACTCTAAATATTAACAATTAATGGGTTTTTTTAACTTTGACTTTTGACTATTTAAGCTCAGTGACAAGTTTGAAATGTTATAATCACAAGTTCACATATCCATAAGGCTTTGACTGTATACAGTTCTAATACATTAAATCTAATATATCATCTCTATAGCTCAGTAGTGATGATGTTCATTATAGAAATCTATAAGTGTTGTCACATCACAGGTTTCTTACTTGATAAAATTAAGCAGGCAAGTAAGTTTTATTCCTGTAGCACATTTAAAACCAAAGTGCTTTATACTAACATAACAAAGAATATTCAGGTTCCTGAAAAATGTATGCCACACACATTCACAATATTTACATGGAATAACTTAACAACAACCAATCCTCCAGTCACCATTCCAGAAATCAGCAGTTTCTAAAAGTTTGACAGAAATGTTTGTTTTTCCAGAGTTTCAGTGTAACGACTGCAAAGGTGCGAGCTTTTGAGATAAGCCTCGACCTCAGGATGATCAGGAGTGTTTGAGAATCAGATCTTAATGATTTTAAACAATACATAGATGCCACAAATATGTCACGTGCAGTAACAAGACAAACAGTTAAATAGTTAAAAATCGAGATTTTGATGTGTCTGCTGGGAATTTAAACCAGCCTAATAATGAACAGAATTGCATTTCAGGTATTTTAAATGGAATTTTATTCAGTTAAAATTAAACTTTTAACATAAAAAATATATTTAAGATACCTCCAGTTCTTCTAAATAGTCAAAAATACAATTTTTCACATAAAAAAACCCTTTCCATCCCTCACCCCATCCATTTAAATCCACCCGTCAAAAATATGGATTGAACAAACCAGAATTTATGGCAGTTAGTGACGGGAACCAGGACTGGACAGACTACTTTCCTTTCATCAGGAATGTTGCTCCTCGCATTAGTGATAGGGTCGGTTTTCAAAGCACATGCCATGCACAAAGAGATTATCAACTGCTGTTCACTAATGCTCACGAACTTGCCTGACCTATGCAGAGCTCTACAAGTGTCTGACGTCTAGACTAAAGGCAAAATCTGCCTGCCATCCTCATTGTTCCTGACTGTTATCGGTCTGATATGAACAGCTGCTGCATCTTACACTGTTTCTTATCAGACGGGGCTGAATGTAAGTTAACTTACTGTTTCCTCAAAATCTCCCTAAAAGCCAACCCCTCACTGCTGTTAAATGTTGCACAAAGGAACAGAAAGGGAAAGTCAAGAAATGCATTGTTCTGTCTGTGAAAGGCATGTACACGTGCACTTTCATGACTCCAAGCTGGTGCACGTCCTTAATGAGATGTGTTAAAACAGGTCAGGTAATGTTACAAAATCAACATTATTTGCCTGTACAGGGTTTTGTGCCCCAGTTCGTTCCACACCTACAGACGAGTCACAGCAGTCAGTGTGAAGCACTTATCTGGATGCTCAATCATCCAGATAAGTAAATCTGGATGATTGGATGAGTGACGAAATGTTTCTCCCACAAAACGTTACGTCCAGATGAACAGAATCAACTTTTGGAGTTAAACACATATGCTTGAATTTAATTTCACTCTGATTGACGTTAATTGTACATGGCCTTTCTCTGTCGGCACATTTTAAAACCTATAAAAATTTTAACACTCAGTTAAATTAAAACTTATCTGAAGTGTTTACACAATTTCTTTGCTTACCTTTCTTTTTATAGCAGTTATCACTAAGGAAAATCTGATCATCAAAAAAACAAACTGGCTGCTCAGTGGAGAAGGAAGGAAAAGAAAACTAAACAAAGCTCCTTAACCTGAGTTGATTTTATACTTCATCACAGAAACAGTCTGCTACAGCAAGAACTTCTTAACTGCTTCCATAATACGCAGTATTACTCTGCATGTACATGCAGTACATAAGTGTGTGAAATAAATACTAAAGTGTGTTGCATAGTAATAGAAAAAGCAACTGTATAAACTTTCTTTTCATTTTTGAACTCGTATATAAAAACAATGAGATTTCCTAAGATCCTCTGTCAGAGCAGACACTTTTGTTTCAGTTCTCAGAGGTTGTGGCTCTGTTTCATTACAGCGTCTCAGTAAGAAAACATTCCTTTATTATTTACACCTGTGCTTTTCCCCTCTTGCATATCAAAATATGCCGCGATGCAGAAGAGCACAGTTGTTTTGACAATCTAATATTTCATTAATTTGCAAGGTGGTCTGCAGATGGCACAGGGGTGCAGAGGTTAGTGCCATTTCCCAACAGCAGCTGAAGCCTCCTGCTTGGCTCCTCTCTGTGTGAGTTTTCTTTGTGTCTGCACCACTTTTGTCCCATATTCCAGAAACATGCTGCTTTAATTTGGTATTTTAAATTGGCTTTAGGTGTGTGTGGTATTAGCCATGTGAGATGGACTTAAAAATACTAAAAAATGGTAAAACTGATTCAACTTGTTCACTCAAGTCAAAGTGAAGAAGTAGTGAAAGTATACCAAAAAAAAGTTGATCTTTGTTTATTTGCCAAGCCATCTGAACCTCATGTCATATTAATATTAATGTCGACTTAGATCCAATTCTAATGAATGTACCCAGCTTGAACATCTGTTGCGTAGAACACAAGCAGAGAAACTTAATAAAGGAACTATTTTTGGTAAATGGCCTGTATTTATATAGCACTTTTATGGTCCCTAAGGACCCCAAAGCGCTTTACATATCCAGTCATCCACCCATTCACACACTGGTGATGGCAAGCTACGTTGTAGCCACAGCCACCCTGGGGTGCACTGACAGAGGCGAGGCTGCCGGACACTGGCACCACCAGGCCCTCTGACCACCACCAGTAGGCAACGGGTGAAGTGTCTTGCCCAAGGACACAATGACCAAGACTGTCCAAGCCGGGACTCGAACCGGTAACCTTCCGATTACAAGGTGAACTCCCAACTCTTGAGCCACGATCGCCCAATTTTTGTAATAGCAATTTTTGCTATTGCCTGCATTGTAGATGAGTGAGCTTCCCTCCAAACCTATAATAGAAAAATGAATAGACCCAGAGGTTAAAGTGGGGTTTGGCAGGTGGAGAAAAACAGTCAGAAAAAGCTACAGTAATTTCCAACGTGAGCACAAGTAGATTTTTTTTAATGCTATTTTATTATTGATAGTATAAAGTATAAACTATACAGTATAAATGAGTAATATAAGTATAAAGCTAGTATACAGGTACAATTCAATGAGTGAATCTAAATGTAACCTAACTCTGACCATGAACACCACAGACACTCTGCACAAGTCTAACACAATGCATAACTGTAAACTTTGCCACAATACCTTCGCCTGTGCTAAACTGCCTGGAATTTTCATGCAGTCTTTAAAAATTAATAAGTTGTTATACTTCAATTTGGTTTGCAGGACGTTTCACCGTATAAACAACATAACTTAAGCAACAAATCTTGTGTAGCTTCGATATCTGTTAAAAAAATACTGAAATTACACATAAGCTTTAAATTTTCTGGTTTATCAAATCTAAATGAGTAGTGCTTATGTTTAAAAATAATCTGGTATCTTCCTCTTTTGTCTTTCTGATATCTTTCTCCATCTCGGAGTGATTTTGTCTCACATTCTTTTCTCCGTCTGGGAACTACAGGAGCAGTACCTTTACTTTTAACTTCACCTTTGCACACAAACAGGTCGCGTGTTTGCCCAGATTTGCTGAGCTATTAGAAAAATTACCTGCCACCTTGCTTCTTTCATATATATATATATATATATATGTATGATTTGTTCGTATTTATTTATTTATTTATTTATTGTGGAAGTAACGAACCCAGCATTTTTGATAAAATGTAGGGAGTAAAAGTACAAATTTACTATAAAAATAAAACTCAAATAAATGATAATTTCCTGAAAATTCAACTTAAATACAATATGTCTGCCTCTGGCCCCAGGACAGCTGGGATAGACTCCCCCTGCACCCTAACTTATATATGCTATTAAGAAAACGAATGGAGACGTGTAATGTCACCTGTTACAGTTGTAGAGAGGGACTTTATTTACAACGCATAAACTGACTTTTCACAAAAACATATTTGTCATCCTATTAGATAATGTGCAGTGAAACCAACTGTGCCATTGGAAGAACAGTATGCAGTAACTAATGAACTAAACACAACAATAGAAATTAAACACGCAGCAAATGAATCATGTACAACAGGAAAAAGGCACTAGCTTCAGCTTTTGCAGTCTTTAAATCACCTTCAGCAACAGCATTCATAAATCACCCACAGTCCTGTGCAGTAAATTACTAATTAAAATGTTGAGCTTTTTCTTTTAGACTCTTAAGGAGAAGTTAGCAAGCATCAGCAATTCTACTTTTTCATTACTTTGAGACCAAATGATTTGGTAACACTTTATAATCATGTCTTCCATTTAACTACCTGGTGTAACTCCCTGGTAATTATACGTACCTATATATTTAAAAGGTGGGAACACTGGAACAAGGGGGCAACAAGTCAGGTTTTTACAAGAAACAAGGAAATAATTATAGAGTAAGTAAATTTAAGTTGTGCATAACTAATTTTAAGTAGTGTCTAAATTGGGTATTTTACAGGAAAGGAGACACTAATTATACAAAGTAATATAGTAATTTTAAGTCTGTGAAGGTTCTCAGTCATCCAGGTCATCGTAGTCAAAGGAGTTTGCAAAGAAAAGCGTCTGGACTTCTTTAAGTTGCTTGAAGACGTTTCACCTCTCATCCGAGAAGCTTCTTCAGTTCTAAGGTCAAATGGCCGAGAGTCCCAGATTTAAACCCAGTGGGAGTATCCCCCCAAGGAGGGACAAAGGACCCCCTGGTGATCCTCTAATCACCCGAGCCAAGGTGTGTAGTAGTGTGTAATAGTAATTTTAAGTAATTTTGTGGAAAATCAAACAGTATTTCTTCATGTTACATTGTAATACAGTTTGCTTTTTGGGCCTTTTTGGATCATATTATGGATTTTCCTTAACTTTGCCTAAGTTGCAGGTATGTTATAGGAAAGGAGACATGACTTTTTGAAGATTATGATTGAACCATGTTTGAGAAAGAAAAACAAAAAAGTAAGACCAATAACATTTGGTCTTACACAAATCTTGGACAAGTTTTGACTCTCTGAGACCTTGGCCTTAAGGTTAAAGGTCAGGTTTTCAGAAAATCTTCTGAGTCCAATAACTGGAGAACGTGGCGGTGTAAGATTTTCAAATTGATACCATAGGCGTATCTACTAAAATCTCAAACAAGTTTGAATCTCGGTGTCCTAAAGTTCAGAAGTCCATTTTTTGGGAAAATCCTGTAAATGCAATAACACAAAAAGTAAGCATCGTAGGATTTCAAAAGTGGAAGCACTGGCGGTTGCCAGTATCTTTTTTAAGTTACTGTCAGTACAGTGATGCAATATTTACATAAAAAACATGTCATGTCACGCTATCCTCTGCTGTATGTCAGTCATTCTTTCTATGTGATATTAATCTATGGAGGCTGAAGGGTTTGCATGACAGACAACAATGTTACTGTCATATCCCAATCTCATGACGGTTGTCTCTGCATACCTTCTCATTGTGTGTGCTGGTGTGTGTGGGTCTGGTAGGTGTGTCTCTAAGTCAAAGGGTGAACGTAGACAGTGCCGCCCATAGAAAGATCTTCCTATGAGGAGCAAACTGCATCAGTGTAGATTTTCCTCCTTCCTTCACTGATTGGTTTTGTTATGCAAGGCTCCACCTCTCACAGCTAATTGGTTAACATTAAAAGGCAGCCATCAGGAGGCTGTCTTTGTCCTTTTTTTTCTCACCTGTGTTCACCTGGCCCTTGGTGATTTAGAGTCATTTCCAGGAAATACAAGAGAAGCAAAGCCCTGCACAGAGCTGGTAAACCTGGATTACAGACATAAAGTTATACACTTACATTATGTATTCGAGTGTATGACTTTGTGTGTGCGCGAGCCGGAATTGTTTATGTTCCATCATGACTCTGAAAAACAGGAAATTCTCACTGGACAGCTCTGTGTGAGTATTTATCTTTCTCTTTTTTATATGTCACATTTCCTCCTCTGTGCCTAATGTACATGTTTTATTTATTGACAGTGATATTGACTTTTTAAGCATACAGTGTAAAAACAAAAAGCCGCTCTAAATACCAGCTGTAGAGTACAGTTTTTCATTGTGCTCGGGCTCTGTGGCGGCTGCTTTTGCAAAAGTGAAACCATCCTCCGGAGAGCCAAGTCAGTTGCCCGGAGACAGCGGACTAACCACCAGTCTGAGAGGCAGACAGAAAGTCGGCACAGCTGGTGCTCAAAAGGCTGCTCAAGGACTTGGAAGACAGTGTACGAACAGCATATTATTTTCTTGTACCTTGTTAATGTTCAAGAGTGCTTTGATGGTGAACACATCTTTCTTGTACCTGTTGATGAGCTCCATTCATCTCGGTGAGAAGTCATTCTGTGACTGACGCAAACAAAATAGCTGAAGATTGTAACATTTTCCCCATCAGCATGCAGGAGCTGGCATCCATCCACCAGGGAGAAATGCATTAATTTCTATTTTGCTGTGATTTCATTACCTTTTTGGTGTTCTATATTGATTTCATCTTTATGTGTGTGTGTGTCTGTGGGTGATATAAAAGCTGGATCATCAGTCTGACATTTATATCCCGGTCTCTTGGGACAGTACCGTGGAAGGAGGTGAAATTTTTGGCACGAGAAGAAGCAGTGTTAGATCTAGTAAAAAGAAAAATAAACAGAGCACGAGTCTGGACGCAGTACAACTGGAGGGCCAACTAAATCAGAGCCTTGACTCCAACATGGCCCTGAGGTAGACTCTTTCTTTATCACTACACAGGGTTGGGGGGCATTTACTAAGTATTGGATGGTTTAAAATGTTAAAGCTGCACAGACTGTGACAAATCTCCCTGAAAACCTCCTTATCTCATTTGTGTTACTCTTGTGCCTTTGTGTCATCAGAGAGCAGACCATAGCAGAGGAGAATCTTCAGCGATCAGATGATCAGGTAAGCCTGCTTCACTTCACCCTGCTCCTTCTTGTTCCCTTTTATTCACAGCACAGGAACTGAACCAGCCATGAATCGTGTTTTCACAGTGGCAATGCATTATGTTTCAACATGAAAGCAATGTAACAAAGTGAATCCAAGAAACCTACCTCAATATGAAGCTCTACTTGGATTTAAGGGGCTTTGTGGTTACCTTTAGGTTGTTATTTATCTTCTTGCTTCCTAGCTGGGTTTCAAGCTAGTTTCTCGTAGCATTTTCGGACATCCCAGGTGGGAAAACTTTACAATGTAACATCAGATACACACAGTTATCAACTACATGAATGAGGAAGTAGACAATTTAGAGCCACGAGTGATCTAAACTGGAGTTCAAAGCAGGCTGATTATTTGACATTTACCAGGTATCCAGAGACTAAGCAAATTCTAACTGCTGGAGGGTTTAAATAAGTAAAAGTGTTGATGACAAGGTTGGCAGCTCAAAAGTTAGTATACTGATGCTGAGTGCAGGTCTCAAGTCAGTTAACAAACCTGATTCTTCTTCTTTGTATCTGAAACAAGTCTGAATGGAAAACCTTTGTTTCTTTATTCCCTGCAGTACTTCAAGCACAATAAAAGCTTCCACAAGCTGTTTCCAGAGATTCCTGTGTGGGACAGCCTGGCACACGGTGAGCTGAGGTCCAGAGGTTGTAACTCATTTGTGAATATCGATTATGGAAATGGCATCGCAGAGTGTCCTTATTCCACTTTGTCCCCGATGTCTTTGCTGCCAGATGAAGTGCCGCTTAATGCTTTGTTTTCCAAGCGGTCTGGGGTGACTGCACGGCCGAAACACTTCAGTAAATGTTTCAGCAGCTATGGCTCTGCTGTTGTGCGGGTGTCAACTTAGAAACAATGACCTAATGCCTTCACACTGTGTGTATCTGTTGCAGCTTTCACGTGTTCCCTGCAGAAGGAAGTGCTGTATCACGGAAAACTCTTTGTTTCTCAGAACCATGTGTGTTTCTACTCATCTGTGCTGCTCAAAGACACCAAGGTAACCCAAACTTACGCCACACACTGAAATGTGATGACATGAGCTGTAGTACTTGGACTTTCCCAGCTGCAAAATTAAAATCAAGGGAGATCATTTGGATTTTCTAGATAAAGATATAGAGGATCAATCAGCATTACTAGTCCGAATCCTGGTATTTCACTTGGATTTTTAGCATTTATCATACAGGGACCTGAAGAGAGAATGAAACAGCAACTTGCTCTGTGGTTTGTTTCTGTTTGTTTCACTTTGTGAATGTTTGGCATGTCATTCTACTGTAATGAGCTCTGTAAGTTTATAAAGAAAACCACACTTATTACCATTCATACACTGCAGGTGGTGATTCCTGTTTCCAGCATAAAGGATGTGAAGAAACATGGCTCAGCCCTGTCTATCCTTTCTATACAAACTGCTGAAGAGAAGGTCAGCACACACCTTTAAAAATACATTAAATTTTTTTCTTTCTTTTTTTTTAAAGCACAGAGCGTAAACTTGGTTAAAGCGGTTGAATCTTTGCATTACAGATGTAAAGTGTAGTTCTGCGGTTAAGTATTTAGATCAAAAGCTTACAGAAACTTAAGTTGCTCTCTAATAAGCTGGCTGCTATGGTGCTCAGTATCACGGCGAACCCTCTCAGGGTTTCTGGCCTCAATGACGAAGTTTACATCTAAAGGGAATTATAGTTGTGAAACCAGAAATCTTTCTTTATTGTTGAACTTCTTACCTCCATCCACCCGTTTTCTTCCGCTTATCCTTATCAGGGTTGCGGGGGGTGCAGGAGCTAATCCCAGCTACCACAGGGCGAGAGGCAGGTGCACCTTGAGTTGAGCAGGTCGCCAGTTTATCCCAGGGCCTCAAAAAAACTGAAAACATCATTTTTAACTGGATACTTTTCAGTTCAGCTGAGTTGATTCATGTAAGCATGGATGATCAGGAGCTTCTTGTTACCTCCACCATAGAGGTCATGGTTGTGGTAGCATTTTGCATGCGTGCATGTCATTCTGTCTGTAAACACGATAGCTCCAAAAATTCTGAATTAAATCTGATCAAACTGTAGAGTGAGGTCATGTTAACAGTCATTTAAAATTTGGCTTACATCCACCAAGGACATAATTTTATTATGACTTTCTTACATACATTAGAATAACAGGTTATAACCGTTTAAATACAAAACTTTTTTCACTTTATATTTGTTAATTAATGGGTAAATACTAAACAATAAAACAAATATTACACATGTAGTATTTCCAAATTTAAAAAAAATGAAAATAATGAAAATAAGTTGCAACAGGTCAATTAACAAAAGTCTGCACTTTTTTTTCTGCACTACAAATTTCTTAAAGTATGTTTAAAAAGAACAAAGAAAACAAGATGAATGTACAGAAAATACTATATTATTCCCTTAAAAGTAAATGCTGCTCAGTGAGTGAGCTGCCTTGGTGGACATTTGTTTTCTCAGACTGCTTGTTGTGTAGTTTTTACCTTTTATTATGATTATTATGTGTTGTTTAATATGTGTTTTACTTTGTCGACTGTGTACACGCAATTTTCATTTAGAAACCGGCAGCAGAATGTAGCATCGACTATAAATAATCTGGTAGCATTCATTTATTTACAAATGAACAGATCTCCAAAAATAAGTGTTCATTCTTGACTTGACACAAATGTATCACTTGGTTTAGCAGCTGGTAAAAAGAAATGATGGACACTGTGTTAACTGTGATCGGGTCTCCTGCATTGAGCCTGACAGCTTGTCGAGCTGACATTGCAGACTAACTTTCTGGGCAAACACGGAGTTTATGAAGTTCCAGATTTAAGCCTTTCCTCTGCTTGTTTGTTTTTTCTCTCTCAGTACTCGTTTGTGTCTTTGAGGAACCGTGAGAAGTGTTACAAACTCCTCCAAAGTGTGTGCTCACATGTGCAGGTACTGCTGCTGCTCCCCGGACACACAGGCATCATTTCTCAGACTAACACGAGCTGTTGTTTTTTTCTGAACTTGTTTTTCATTTGTTTCGAACAGGCGGAGGCTGTAAACAGCAGCCCTCATCTGTCCGTTGCAGAGAACGAAGCTGATCACAATCCTGTAGGTTTGACGCTCAGCAGCTGCAGGAATCTTGTAGCGACTATCTCACCGTACTGCGTAGTGATAAATTATCTTATGGCATCTCTGTCTTTGTCAGCAATTCTCCAGTTTTTCCAGTTTGGACGACCGTGTAGATTTTCTGAGCAGTGACTCTCTTGATACCAACTTTCTTCAGACGTCCAGTGAAGGTAGAGGAAAGACACTAAAGAGCAGGGATGGGTGATCATCACTGCTTAATGATTTTGACTTTAGCTGTTAAAGTCCACTTTTCTATTTGAAATAATTACATTAAGGGGTTTAATTGCTGAGCTTACTTGTCTTAATGTCTTTTCAGGCCCCAGCACAACCAACTCCACTCGTCAAAACAGCATAATAGATGAAGAAGACAGCGGTGTGTATTCAAATACAAACACACACATGTTGCGGCCATACAGGGTCGCGTGATTATAGGACAAGTATTAATTTTTTTTATTATCTTTTTGGTCTCTGTCAGCTGGACTGTGGATTTGGAGGTTCATTACACGACTGCCAGAAATTAAGACTCTCGGTGTTGTCTTCCACATCTACATGGTGCTGTGAGTATAGTTTTCAGATTCATAGATAAATACTGCTTGAAATCTGTAGTGAGCAGTTTCTTTGTAGAAGGAAGAAAAAGTGATGTAGTGATGATGTTAGAGTCATCTGAACAGTGACGATGTGGAAGGAGATTAGAAATTTAAACACGGCGCCTTCACACAGTTTCTGTGTTGTAGACCAACTATGTGGTCGAATGCAGGACTCAGGGAAACAGGAATAAATTCAAAAATCAGCTTCATTGCTGGTAACACACAAGAGTGCAAAAAGATCTTTAGGGACAACACGGGGCAAGGAAACACAACCACCAGGGACTCCGACCAGAGTTATTATAGTTTCACATTTTCTAATTAGCTTTTATTTTTATTTATTTTTGACTTTTTTGTTTTTATTTCAGTTTAGTTTCCAGCGCAGATTTTCACCTTTCAGTTATTTTTTTTAATTCTTTTTAACTGTTTACCTTTAGTATAGTTTTTATCCATTTCAGTCTCAGTTTTAGTCTCTTTATCTTGTATGAGTGACGTGTCAGAGGCGAGATTTAGGAAAATCAATGCAGGTGTTACAATAAAGACACAGAGCTTTTTAAAAGCAATTCCCTCACAGTCTTATCTCAATAAACGCATCAATCAACGTCTCATCAGGAAAGCCGTATTAAAGTTTTTACCAAACTAACAAATAATAAAACTCAGGATATTTCCTCTATATTTCATTAACTATAATAATGAAAGGAACGGAAACAGGTGGGAGGACAGCTGAAACTAATCAAGAAAACAAAACAAAGGAAGTCAAACGTGAAACATGACACAAAGAAATAAGATAAGCGAAATACAACAGGAAACAAGAGACACAACTGTTCGGGGAGATCAGATTAAAGTGAAACAAAAAGACAAACATACAGACAAGACTGAAGGAACAGGATGGGAACACAAAAAAGGAACTAATTAGTCTGAGGTCATCTAGGTCAACTAGGAACTAAAGGGAAAAGATTTCTTGATCATTAATATGAAAATTATCATGACCACTGATCAGAAACCACTTGCCAAGGTCTTTGATCAGGGGTTCAGGTTGGGAAACCTGCAGTCAGCGGAGACTGAAGACGTCACTTGGAAAACGCTACGTCCACATGAACAGAATTCTGGGGGATAAAAGCAGGAAACTGTAAATAATCAAACATGAATCACTTATCAAAATCAAAAGAAATCACATAAGACGCACATAAAAGCGCAAAACCCAGGGTCCATGACAACATGATTCTAGTCACAGCTGTGAATTTCACTGAAACTGACTGTGCATCTTAAAACACTGAAGGAAAAAAGGACCACGATCTTTTGCTTTATGTAGAATTTTTCAGCAGACCAAAATCCATGTTTTTGAGGTATAAAACTGCAAAAGCACTCACACATCTACTGGATCTTGGCATGCTGATTTACTGGAATGGCTGAAAACTCTCCAGGAAAGACAAATATCTAAACTTTGGTTGTGGAAATGTTATCAAGGCTGCACACAGATCCAAGTCTCTGATATCCTGCTGTTAGTCCTGTACAACATGTACTCATCTTAGACTCTCAGGCTGTAGCTCTTCCTGCACAACACACATTCAAGACTTTACTGTGGGTGTTTGTAGGCTGGTGTTGCTCCTGTTGGTGTCCGGATACATCGGGCTAAGGATTTTAGCGCTGCAGGAGCAGCTGAACTCTTTGGGAGCTTTGACTGACTGGTCTTCACATCACAGAGAGTGAGTAGACACATGCACACACACGCAAAGGGGAAGCCACAAAACGAAATCTGTTGAGGAATGGGGAAAAAAAAAGTGAGATGTCTCAAACCGGTTTTGGAGACTTTTACTGGGAGATCAGATCAGACACGAGCAGAGCAGTTTTACTGGTTCTTAACAATAACACAAGGAAAAGAATAGACTTCCAAGGAGAATCACACCCACTCTGGATTACGCATTTTAAACTGTAGGCAGTGAAATGATGCTTTGCAACAGGCTGGAAAATACGCCTGAATCTCAGTGTAGTTAAATCATTTTAGTTATGGGAATGGATGTAATAAGTTACATGGGCAAAATACTCAAACTGTATTGATGCTGTTTTACCTGTTTTAAGATTTTAGATTTTTTTTTTTTGCTCTGATGTTGTGAGGCTGTGTTTAGATGTAGATTTGTGCATGGAAAACATGTCATTACGCCGTACGAGGCATAATTAGATGCTGAGCTACCTCGCATTTTAAGTTCAAATTATCTCCACTTTAACCGGCTTGCATCTATAATTAGAGTCAACCTGAAGCAGTTAAAGACTTTGTTTTTACATTTTCAGTATTTTTTATTATACACCATTTCAAACACATGGGAGTTTCATTTGCATTTTCATATAGTAAGATTGCCACTTTACTTTATTAAAAGATTAGTACATGTCTCATGCTTGCTCCTTGTTTTATTTTAACCAGGTACCAGGAAACATAGCTGTTGGCTGAGATCTTTGACTGCTATGATCCTTTTTGTACATACTGTGCCACCGTTCTGCTGTTGTTTGTCCAAAGAAATGTTCAGTATTGCACACAAACTAAACTCCCCTCAGTAGACATGGAGCTCCTGTGGTAGCACGATGTTCTACAGAGGGCGGAGGTCAGCGCGAAGATGCTGTTGGTGTGTCTGAATCGAGGCCACATGTGGTGAACTACGTGGATGACTGATGGAGGACAATATTTTCTGTTAGGACCACATTGATTCTCTGCTGACTGATCAGAAAGTGAGGGGAGGCTCTCCTGCATGGAGCCATATGGAGGCAGTCTGCTGAAGCCATGTTTATTTGCTGGCTGATAAAGGGCTGAGCTCAGCTAGCTGTAGTTGGCTGTCCTTTTTCGTTTTTTTTTTTTTTTTTTCTGGAATCAACACAATCTGCAACATTGACAACAAACTGAAGATGAAGAAGAGTATAAATGAAGCAATTTGTTACGTGATTTAAATTGATGTTAAAGAATTAATTTAGGGCCTCATACTGCGCTCATGAACTGCTGGAATCCGTAGGCATGCTTTAGAAGAAGGCTGGTAATGACAACAATTAGCCAGCAGAGGGCAGTCGCTTCCATTAAACGCAGACGTAAGATGGCGAGATTTGTTTCAGTTGCACTCACTGCACTTTCACACCGACTTGAGGCTCTGATATTTAAACACAGTCAGTGAGTGGTTCATTAGTCCCATCATTAAATTTTGCTGAACTTATTTCATGCAGGACTTGTGCACATTTTAGCCAGTGTTTTCCTTGACTGCTCCATGACTCATGCCCAACCCTTCATAAATTGTATGTAGTAGACAGTACTGTGCAAAAGTCTCCAACCACCTTTTGTTTCTTTCTATTTTGGTAGGAAAATGAAAAGTTTATGCAATTTATTTAAATTTGCAAATATAAATGGAAAGGCAACAACAGAATTCTAACAAGGGTTAGAATTCAATAAAATCGATATTTGTTATGATCAGCTTTATTCTTCAACACAGCCTGAACTCTCTTAGGCAGCTTTCTTGTAATTAATTTAAGTAGTCTTCAGGAATAGTTCTCCAGGCTTCTTGAAGGACATTCAAAGCTCTTCTCTGGATATTGGCTGCCTTTTGTTTTGTTCTCTGTCAAGATGTTCCTGCAGTGCTTTAATAATGTTGAGGCCAATCAATGACTGATAGTGTTTCATTGTTTGTTTTTCTGTACAGGTTTGCTTTTCCTGCAATGGTAGTGTGTTTGGGATCATTGTCAGGCTGAAAAATGATGCTGTAGCAATCAGAAACTTTCTAAAATGCATTTTTCTACATGTGTAATTTGCCATAACTCAACCTTTTCTCCATTTCCCTTCATTAAGAACAGCTTGACAGCCATCCTTCCACTGAGACCATTTCTGATCAGGTCCTGTGTCAGTTTTTTTTTAGGCCTGACACTTGTCAGTTTCCTACAAATCTTTAAAAGCACACTGCACACCATCCAGAGATATGCTGAGATTTTTGGCTAATAGTTCTTTGAGAATCACCTTGTTGGTGCAAAAAAAAAAAAAAACCCAAAACAATTTTATGCTTTTTACTGTGTTATTGTTGGCATTTTCTTAGAGATAAGGAAATGGTAACAAATTGAAAATGGTCAGGGACAAGGGCCGGACTGAAAGCGTCCAAAGACTTTGAGAAAGCCTGGAGAATTATTTCTCAAGAAAAGGTTAAAAGAGAGTCTGGCTGCTTGGAAGCAAAATATAAAGAACTGAGGGACGGCTCGAGACTCTTGCACAGTGCCTTATATGTGTCAAACTATATTTAGCTACATAAGTTTTAGATAAATTGTAAATGCAATTTACAATTACATGCTATTTTAATTTAAAGCTCTACATGTCTTTCAAATCTTTATGTCAAAACTGTAATTTTTCAAACGCTGCCTCTCAGGTCTTGTACTCCAACCTATTAATTTATTGACTTTGGAAAAAAGCAGTGACTGTCTAAAATCAATCCTACCAATTGTATCTTTTTGTAAATAAGTGATTTTATTTTGTTGTCCATAAAAAGGTCAAGATTCAGTCCCATGAATTAATTTCATTACATCATATTCTCAGTTCAAAAAAAGCAACATAAAATTACAAATCATAATACAAAGAATAGAATAGGTAAGTACAGTAACCATATAAACAGTCCACTAATATTATCTAGCCCCACCCACCCGCCACTGCCCCACTCTAGCACAAAACTCAACAACACATCAGTTAGTATCAGCGATAAAAAAATTCAAATGTCCCATTTTTTTTTTTCATTTTTAAAAAGCGCTTCAATGTTTCAATGCCGTGAGTTCAGCTTTACCCTCCCGCAGACTACACGATAGATAATGAACCACCCCCTCATTTGCTCCGCAAAACACGACATGCATACAGTTTCATTTTTTTCCCCACTGTTACCCCCCCCCACCCCACCCGCGAACCCCCACCACATCAATAAACATTCAAGGCCAGAGGATACAATGTACATCAACTATAGTGGTGCATCAATAAAACGGTAGGTTTCCACACAGTTTCTTTGACCCCATGAGTGAGATGTGGATACAGAGGATTCCCTGATAACCCGACCTGTCAACGAAAAACTCAAAGACACTGTTTACCTTCTAGAGAGAGAGGAAATAAATAACTCTCTCAAATTCTTCCGACAGCTCAGATCCCTGGTTCGAGAAGGTAGCAGTTTTCCGTTATTCAAAAATCAGACAGAAAAAACACACACAAGATGAAACCGGGAATATTCCCCAGTTTAAAAATGATAACAGGAAGTTGAGTGGTGTTCAGTAATTCTGCTCCGCTGCTTACCAAGCCCCACTGGTACTCCCAAAATGAAGTAATCAGATCAGTGCTAGTTCAGTAAATGTTCCCTCTGACAAAACGCAGCTACTATCACTGACACCGGCGGGTCTGCTGTGCAGTAGGCACCTTCTCATGCTTTTTTTCAGGGCCTGTTAGTCCAAACAGGACTCTTGTATCTTTGATGCTGGCCTTTAGAACACACTCTATAGTAATGAAGAAGACACAGAAACTTACATTTTATACCCTTATTACACTTTGGATACTTTGTACAATAGTGCTGAACTTAAGACCTGCTTTCGTCATGCTTGATCTGATATATATAAATGTGTAAATATACTGTATGAGACAGTATGTGTGTGTGTGTGGGTGTGTGTATGTGTGTGATGATGTGCAAAGGTGTGTGTATGTGTGTGTGTGTCTGTGTGTGTGGTGGAACCTGCACCACACCAACAGTGAGAGGCTCAAATATGGCTTGTGTCACACATGAAGTGTGCTGCCACCCATAAAAGAGCTCCTGTACATTTAGGGCCACGGAGGTTAAACCAGAGCTAGTAGACATGATCTCCCTTCACAGCAACCTGATCCGAATCGCACTCCTAGCCTTTACCATTAACACGCGTGGTTCTGAAACAACCCATGGCCCATTCTAAACCAAACACATTACAATCATGACGAGAAATAAAACAACAACAAAAACACGCTACAAAAAAAAATGTGCGGAGGCTGACTAACCCTGGTGATGAGTGCTACGGTAACAAGACATCGAAATCAACTTGTGCTGTAAGACTACAAATTCTCAGTACACTTCTAATGAAGCACGGTAATTCAGAATAAAATGAACATAACATCTTATGGGTTAGGGGGAAATGAGCAGCTATTTTGTCTCCTTATTCCTTTAGAGCCTCTGAATCCAACCAGAGCATCAATCTCCACAATTCACCAGAAGAAACTACAATTATTCACAACCTTCTCAACAGCTGCACTCCAGGCTTAAAATGTACAATCTGACATCTGCTAAATGTGCATATTTGCTTCTTTTTTTGTCGTTGTTGTTGCTGGAAGTCACATGAGATGAATGACACACCTGTGTATATATATGTGAAGCGACAACCAGCAATTTCCAGCTTACAAGTAAGACTGGAAAAGCAGAGGGGAAGCCAGCCTGGCTCTAAGCAAAGGTGACAAAATCCACTCAGCAGCCACTATAAACCTTACTATATAACCCTTTGTATGTGACATGCAGTTGTTTTATGGGGTGTTACAGGCTGGACAACTTCTTTTCTGGGTGCAGTCACCTTCTGGAACAATTGTATGTTTGTCCCAAATTGCCAAACCTTTCCTTAAATCTTGCCAAACCCATGCACTCCAACTTCTTAACGTCATTAGTACCTGATGGGCAACAGATTTCTGTTAAGAGCCAATCAAATCAATGCGATGTGAGAAATACTGAGTAGACCTGCTTTTCTATAGCAGTACTGTTAATGTGCCTTCTGACAGGCTTGTTTCCATTTCAACCACTTATTAATTCCTGGTAAGAAAATTGTCAAACTATACATGGAAAAAAAAAGAAATTAAAATAATTCCCTGTGGCATGTAGCTGCAATTCTGCAGACAGTCAAACGTAACAGCCGGGAAATAACAGGGAGGCTGGCCATTCTTTGATCTTTTTGGAGACAAAATAAAAAAAGAAATGTATGAGACACCTAACAGCCATAACACTGTGACAGTACTCCAGGCTTGTCCCTTGCATTTCCACCATAACTGAACCAAAGGACAGGAGATGGACCCCCAAAACCACAAAAAAGGAGCAGGGTAGTGTTTGCTGGACAACAACTTGGTAAATGCCCTGGCAGTCAGATGGATGTTCATTAACAGTAAACAAGGAGTGGAGGAGGAAGGGTGCACGTGCTTGACCAGTGTTTGTCCACTGGAGAGAGAACTGGTCAAGCTGTGGAGGTATTCTTCATACATACAGACACAGAAAACAAAACAAAAAAACACCAATATCTGATAAATCTCCATAAGCCTCCTCCACTCTCAGATGTCCAAGTCATCAGGATGTCCTTCATTTCTATCAGCGCTCACCCACACACAAACGTGTGAACACATTATTCAGGTGTCACAGGTCCATGGAGGTAAGAATATACAAGCAACACTCACAGTGTTAGCACACACATTCACCACCAGACACTTCACCATTACATCTGGATGCCTTTTTCTTGGGACAACGCACACTGTGAACCGGGTGAAGACATTTTAAAGCTGCAAATCAAACTCTTCCCTCATTAAAAACTGCATCTGTGAGGTTGTTTCTTTATCTACTGTAGTTTTTAGTGTTTTTCAAAGAATAGAGTGTCATCTATCCTTATTAAAAATGTTCTAACCTTTAAAACAGGAAACAGAACATAGTTTGTGTTTGTGTTTAACCTGAAGGTGTGCTGCTTCAAGACACACAGATGTGACCAAAAATCACACATCCCCTTTAGACCCCCCCCCTCCCTTCACCTATATTTTTATGCAAACATGCCTATATCCACCCCCACCCCCCCCCCACACACGTATTCACAAACACACACACACACACACACACACACACACACACACACACAGTCTCATTCATACAAACACAGAGAGGCTGTGTGTTTCTCAGGCATGCTGTGCAGCCAGGTCCTGGTTAATAAAGCGTCGTAGCCTCTCCAGGTACTGACTGTAAAGCTCAATGTCGTTGTGGCCCGCCCCCTCCACCCAGAGCGGCTCCACGGCCTTGGGACAGCGCTCGAACAGAGCCAGGCCATGGGAGAAGTCGATCACCTCGTCCTCTGTACCGTGAATGATAAGCACTGGAGATGGGATCTTTGACACCTTCTCGATGCTGGAAAAATATTTAAGGAAATGCAGAGAACGGAATCAGTTTCTCTGTCCCATTGTAATGCATTTGTCTCAACACGTCTTATAGTACGCAGATTGATTTTACATCTAATCTCTGTCTTTTGAGGATCTGCATTTGAAACCGGTGGTTCTATAAGATTTTTAATTTCTTCTGTAACAAAGAACAGCATGTGGTCATTCTGAAGGTTTCACTGCAATCTATCTAAATGCTAATAATTTCAGCAACAATCGAAACATGGTTAAGCTCTGTATCATTCGATTTGGTTGTAAAACAGTACAATTTTCCAATCTTTCATTAAAAAAAAACATTTACAGAGCAATGAGCAAGTACGAGGATTTAAAATAAACATTAACAAAATAATAAATAAACCCCCAACGTGCATCTGCTTTTTCCATGAAGCAGTCCTATCAAGTCAATGACAATATCTTCAACAGACCACAGTAACATTCTCAAATTCCCCAAACACATCACACTGCTATACACCACCATTTAGAAGTAAAATGTTAATATCCTGCAAGGGACTATATATAAAAGTATCTTTGAGGCTAATCTGGGCATATTTGCATTGATATGTTCATTAACACATGCTCTGTAACTTTTAAATGAATTAAATGTAAAAATGATGTCTCAAACTATCGCTCTATTGCACCAATAAACACTGTAAAGAAGTTAGAACATACAGATGGACTTATTCTGCTTCAGAAAAGAACTGAGACGCTAGTCATGTTTCCTTTTCACTTAATTAAACTGTAATAATTCACTTAATTCTAAATGACTTCCAAGTAATCAAATCGACAGTCTTCGGGTTTGGAGTCTTGGGAAGTGAACTTACTTTGGAAAAGCATCAAAGCAATATGTTTTCTTAGTGTCGGGGAAGGCAACCCTCATGCCGGAGGTGAGAGGAGAGTGGAGGACCACAGCAGCACACTCAAACCGCGATGCCAAATCGACTGTAGGCACCGTGCCGATGCTCTGCCCGTACAGGATGATATTCTCAGGGCTGATGCCGTACCTGAGACACAAAAATTCACGTTTCACTATAAATCTTGGCAATAAGGGACACAGGCTGTCCACTAATCAGAGAGTTGGTGGTTTTATTCCCAGCTCCTCTACAAGACAAAACACTGACTACAAGTTTGTCCTGATGGCAGCACAGTCGCCATCAGGTGTGAGAATGTGTGTGAGAGTGGGTGAAGAAGAACCACATTACCTCAGGTTAACAAATGCTATACAAGTGCAAACACTGAACGCAGAAATATGTTGAGCACAGTGTACAAGTGTGAAACTTCTCACTAATTTTCAGACTTGTGCTCTAAACAGTTTTCTTCCACCCCTGAATATTAAAGAGAGAACACGTTGTGGCTAGTTGCTCTGCAACTAGCATGCAAAGTTGAAGCGTGTTTTTTTTATGCTTGCACACATAAGCTTGAGTTACAGTAGTTAATCTGTTTACTGTTTGCTGTAATTGCTAGTTACACTCACAGTTTGCACAGTTGGCAGGGTGATTAGGCCAGCTGGCAGGATGGGGAAAGAAAAGAAAATGATTCGTGTGAACAAGAAAAAAATAAATAAAAACAAAAGGGATTCATGCATGTAAAAAAGTTTGGGAGAAAACTTGAAAAGCACAAACATACGTGGCATAAGCCACAATGAAAAACACAAAAATAAAATGTTGAAATAAACCAGAATCTTGTTTTATTTGTTCAGCGTCCTCTGCGGTGCCATCTGGAAATGTTAATTTTCTACCAACATTAGGCTCATTAACCATGATGGCAGCAGATAAACAAGTGGGACAAGTAAGAGAGAAGAATATTAGATACACCACTTCATGTAGAGCACAGTATGTCATCCTACTGTTTGATTGCGAGCCACTGTTTAGCTGTGACTACACTGGCTGAACGACAGAGAGAAGCTACTGTGGTCAGCAGGGAAAAAGTTTTCATGAGCGGGCCAAATGTGTTTTTTGTCTATTTGGGTTTTGTTTTGGGGTTTTTTTTTTTCAAAAAGTTACCAGTCAGTGATGTAAGTGGCCCTTAAAAACTTAAATGGCATTTCATGCTTGCTGCCCATTAGGTTTGGACCCACCAATGACTGAATTTGGGCCTTCTTACCTTGAGCGCAGGGCGTGCCAGGCAGCATCAATGTCAGCGTACAAGTTCTTCTCAGAAGGCTTGCCAGTGCTAACGCCGTAGCCTGAGTAATCATAAGAGAAGATGTTGCAGTTGATGCGGGTCCCTAATCCGATGTAGAAACTGCTCATCTGGCCCAGGTCTACTGCATTACCGTGGGAAAACAGAACAGTGAACCTGAGGGACAAAGCAGGAAAATGGGAAAAAAGAAGGTTAGGCAGGGTTGGTGTAAAATCCCACAAACAACTGCATTCTAAATACAGACACACAAGGTTGTGATCCACTTATCCAAAAAATGCCTCAAGGTTTCCAGGTGCTGCTGTGCCTCTCACCTGGCATTGGGGGCACAGCGAATGTACATGCATCCAACCCTGTTTCCTCGGCTAGATCTGGTCAGGAATACATCTGTCACGTCCAGCTCTCTCTGTGAATACTGGAACTCTGCTCTCTCTGTGAGATGCAGCTTCCACCTGCCCTCACTCCCAACACTGCTGCCACCGCCACTGCCACTGCTGCTGCCACCACCTCCTCCTCCACCACCACCTCCAACACCACCGCCACCGCCTCCTCTGTCACCTCCGCTAGCAGTGCTGAGCCGAGAGCGCAGTCCAGGGGCTCCGAGAGAAGGGAGACCAGTCGCAGAGGTGGACCCAGATGCCGCTCCAGCCCCAGAAACTGGATCTGGGTCAGGGAGAAGAGCATAGGTGGGCTCTGGGGGGAGGAAAGCCAGTTTGGCTGCAATGCGGCTTGGGCAGGGGGGGCAGCAGAAGAGGCAGCATAGCTCTCGTATGGACAGACCGTTCATCTTCTGGTGGAAATACAGAAACAGCAGACAGAGTAATTAGGAGTCAGGAAAACAGAACAAAAACAACATGCTACAAGCGAAGCCTTTAACCACTAGTTCACAACAGGGTTTCCCAAAGTTTCTTTCTTTTTAAAAAAAAATCTTTTTTACATATTTATTACTGTTTGGCTGATTAAGCTTACAACGCTACGATGGTGCAGTTGTTAGAACTGCTGTCCTTCCTTTACATGTTCTTTCTATGTCTTTGTGGGTTCTCCAGGTAGTCCAGCCTCCTCCCACACGCCAAAGTCATGAATGGGGTTAGATTAATTAGCGATTAGCGAATGGTTGTTCTGTCTCTATGCAATAACCCTGCAAAAATTGGTAACCTGTCCAGGGTGTACCCTGCCTCTTATCTGGACTAGCTCCAGCCACCAACACCCCACCAACCTTAATTTGGATAAGCAAAAGATGGATGGTTAGATGATTTAGCTTATGAGAAGAGTAGTGTCATCACATCATTCAGAAAAGGCAAAATATTTAATCAGTGAGGCAAAGATTTAAACTGTCATCTGGTAACTACACTGAAGATGAGATGTGATGCTAAAAGAACTACAAGTTAATTTAAACAGACTGATTGGTGAAGAGTGTTTTTCAAAGTGAATAAAACATTCGGTTTTGGATGGATGGTACACACAAATTGTTTAACCACCTCTGCTAACCAGCTGCCTTGGGGAAACCCTGCTATGTCCTGTTATGGACGTACCTGGATTCAAAAATCCCAGTATCTTGAAATCTACTGGCACACAATGGTGCCAACGTCCTCTGGTCTAGTCACTGAGCCAGCTGGATCTTTTTTTTTTTAAGAAGAAAAAGAAGAAGAAGAAGAAGATGAAGAAAGAAAGAAATGGTTAAAATGGTTTTGCGTCGCGCAGCACGACAAAATTATACACGGCAATATACAGTTACAAAGGCGTGACCGCTTTATGAGTCTCAGTCTAAAACAGTCCCCGCTGCTTTGGATTACATTTAGGTCATATACAATTATAAAAGTCAATAGCATCCTGGAATCGTATGAGATCAGCTTTGTGGAAAGTATGTGACAACCCATTATTTGTCTGCTGTTGTTGACATCATTGCACACGTCCCATAATCTTAAGTAAATATGAAATATTTAACTTCAGGTGTGGACTATGGCTCCTAAACTCTCAGGGGGAGATTAAGGTTATTTAGATACCCTTGCAACGGGTGGACAAGAGTGCTTAAATACAACACCCCCTCAGCAGACAGTCACACAGAGCGATATGCTAACGGTAGCTACATGGTTAACGATAACAACCTCTGGTGTTAGCCATCGATGTTGGCTGTATAACTGCAGCAGACTGGTGGCATAGCAATGCATGCGACCGATGAGCTAGATAAGGGCCACGCTGCTGCTGCTGCTGCTGCTGCACACTAGCCGGTGCACACGTTAATATCAGCTCCGAGTCGAACAGATCATCACTTCGCGTTAGCGAGGCAAGCAGCTAGCGGCGGCTAGCTCGCTAGCAAGGTATCCTAAATGCGAGCTGCTTACCGATTCACAGTAGGCTTGGAGGCAGGAAGGTGTGCCCCTATTTGTACACAGAAGCAGCACAAGACTTCGATATTCCCTCTTTTGCCTTGACATGGATGATTTTACTCAAGTGTACTAACAGCTGTCGGTGGCTAGCTAGCTGATATTCATGGCAAACAGATTTTTTTTTTCTACTAGTCTTACGACAACCGGAAGTGACGTAAGAACGTAATCCCTTTTAAAGCTTTATTACAACGTGACAGCAATAATTTATTATCTTGAAAATAACAGTAATATTTTTTAATGGATATTGTCCGTAAGTAAATTTAAACAGTGACATTCAGTTATCATTTTATTTATCATTGTTTATTATTGCACACTGTCAATCTTTTCTACATAGTGTCAGTTATATGGGTAACAGCAGTGTAATTACAGAGGACAAACTAGGCGGCGGGTTTACAAAGTTCTTCAAAATTTTAACAAATAATAATACTAATACTAATGCTAATACTACTACTACTACTAATAATAATAATAATAGTAATAACAATAATGCAGCATATTTAATTAAATGCGTGAATCTGGGAGATTAAATTAAAATAGCGTGAACAGCAGGTCACAGAAGCAAGGGTTTTTTTCATATTCACTGGAGACAAAGTGTATTTGAAAATGTGCTATTTGTTAGAACAGCAGTGAGGATGAGCCAATGCCACAGTGCAGAAAATACTCAATCAGTAGTAAATATGCTGCATTTAAAATCTTAATTATAAGCCCAGAAGTACAGCAAAATGCAGCTGTGTGGAGCTTGAAGGTGCTTATTATGCAGCAGAATGGATTTATGTGCGTGTGTGTGCACGCTCTATTATTTCAATAACATGGAGTAAAAACAAAACAAAATGAGACCACCTAGATATCATTTATTCTATTTATTCTTAGTTTTTAGGAAGTCTTAGCTTTCTGAATGCAAAATCTTATCTTTGTTTACTGCCTCCACAATTATCTGCACCCCCATCCCAAGCTCTCAGATCCACTGCATTCTTAGCACTCACCACTCACACTAATAACCCTCTCAACCCACTCTTCGCATTATGCCCAATTATGTGATGAAGGACTTAAAAACAGAGACCAATGTGGCATAGCAGCCCTTCAAAATTCCTTACTCACTTAGTTTGCATTGATCCAGACATATCTGTGTGTATGCATATGTAAAACTATTTGTATAACTATGTGGTGGGAAACAGGGTGGACAACCAATGTCCTGATGCCTACATGTGATGAAATGCATATGTGTCTGTAGACAATATGAGACAGAGGACTGTAAAAGTGAGATAAATGTAATAATACAATACCTCAAATAAGGTGAGTAAAAGTACATGGCAGAAAAAAGAAAATTAAATAATATAAATAAAGTATGCTAAACTTACCTTATAATGAATTTGAGAGCAAGGATCCATGTTTTTATAGGCCGAAATTATTCTATTTTATGTGATTAACAGTTTTTTGCTTGTTTGTTTGTTTTAGTTTGCTTTTATGCAGTAAATAACAGATATATTTCGATATATATTCAATGTCTTTTTGCTGTTGTAGTTTACCATTAAAAACAGGTGTTATTTGGTGATATTTTGGTGCATGTCTTTGTCTTTAAACCCTCTTTGTATTCATTAAGATGAAGACTTCTGCCAGTTATGTATTTAGTCATAACGCTTTATTCGGGTATTTTTAATATTTGACAAAATGTTGTTAATGTGCTAGTTCACTCTGCAGCTTTATGTTTATGTTCTGTAACTCACAACATGCAGTACGTATAGACCTGTATGTGTTTGTGCGCGTGTGTGAGAGAGACAGAGAATGAGAGAGAGAGAGAGAGAGAGAGAGAGAGAGAGAGAGGTCCTCCATTCATCATTGATCCACTGCAGGACTGTGTTTCATGGGGGTGTGAATTATGGGCCCCTGTTGTCACTGTGCCTGCTCTGCGTTGGACGTTTCACCTCGCCACTGTAAATTTAAAAACGGGATTAGATTTTGCTGACAGCTGATTTCAAAGCCGCAGCTCGACCAAGTGCAGAAAACTGCACGGTACCTCCTGAAAGAAGACTTCATACTGCCCTGCAATTGCAGGATTTGGGGATTTTGCAAGGGTCGGAACAAACCTAACGGGACGCAAAACGCATTCGAGATCACAGAAACCTCTGTAGCTTTTACGCAGTTACACTACGGACTCTTTTCCTCCAGGGAGGAGAAAAAAACCCCAAAACGTTTGGTTGACTGGGCGTTTTGGACGCGCAGTGATGCTACGGCGACGCACAACAGAGGGAAGAGACAGGTGAGGTGAGGCTGAGGAGCGCTATTTTAGAGAGGCTTTGAATACCCCCGAGCTGTGCTACCCAACCCCGGTTTCCTCACAGAAAGGAAGAAGATCGACCGGCGAGGGCGAGTTGGCGATTGGCACCTGCCTCACCCTCCAATACCTGGCCATCTGGCGCGGTGAGTATGCCAAATGATGGTGGGGTTTGGAGATGGATAGATGAACGGATGCTTTGAGGGAAACGGAGGGTGGCTGGGGTGAACAGGTAGTGTATAGGTGTGCAATTTTATTACTGCAACTAAACGCCATGCTGCATTATTACAGTCCTCCGGCTTGGATGTGGTACCGTCTGGACCTTTGTGGGCACGAGCTGCTCTTTGTGTCTGCTGTGCAAGTTTGGTGTTATTTGCGTATGACGTGCAAATCTTCGTTGCACATCATTTTGCTTTCACGTGTTGCATATGGTTCTGAAATGCTTATTCTTTATAGGCTTGAGTGATGTCTCAGCAAAATAAATAAATATATAAATAAATAAAGACTCACAATGCACATTACCATGTTACATTAAAACGACGGATACGGCTTAATTAACATTTTTATTTGGATTGGATCATAGGTCGTGATTTGTGCCCATTACTCCCCGGTGACGTCTTTTACTGCCCCTCCGTGTACATTTATGATGGTTTTCTTTAGTGTTTGCAAGTGTTGTTGTTTTTTTATTTCTTTAACAAGAGAAAAGGTCAGATGTGATCATTTAGAAGCCATAAAGTCGATTGATTATGTCATTACTCACTCACAGTATAGTTACAGGGTGAATGTGAAGAGAAAACAGTTGATAAATGAAATGAAATTGAAGAAATGGAACATTGTTGTGAATTTACACATAGACACATGTGCCTCAATATTTTCATCGCATAGGTTCAGTCAGAGAGTGACACAAACTGGAGTCACTTTATGTCTTTTCTCCTAAATGTGTCTTGTACAGTTACAAGAACTGACACCTGAATAGCCCATAACCAGCCTGCGCACTCACAACCTCTATAGCCAAAGTTAAATGCTCAGTCACCGCTGTCACAGCTTCTACTGAAGTGATTTAACAGTTACATGTAATTCACTGTTTACAACTTTACCCTTCATACTAAAAGCTATCGAGTTCCACAGAAGGACTATTACAGCTCCCAGCTGCTGTAATTTATGTTTGTTTTTCTGTGCAAGCTGAAAGGCAAAAAAGAGATGGTTGGTGACAGACAGAAAAAGACAGACAGGCTAACAATGCAAAGGATGAAGCAGTCCTGGCATAAACTTCAGGGGGGTAAAAAACACAGAAAAAGAAATGATGGAGCAGAAAGCACAAGTGTTGAGGGAGAGGGGCTGCAGACAGCACTTGGAGCGGGTGTGAATGGTTTCCCTGTTATCCCTGCTGCCCACACAGACATCCACACAGCAGCCGTGCGAGCAGGTGCTAACCCCACCACACAGCAACCGCAGGGAACAACAGGTGCAGCCACTCTTTCCTTCAGCCTTCCTTTGGAAATCCATCTAACACCCACCCATCAAAAACATACAGCTACACCAAACCTTTCTAACATCCCCACCCCAGAGCCCACAGCCCATACTGAAGGGAACCAAATGGATACTTCAGTGTACATTTAGGAAAATAGCAGAGAATGGCCAGGAATGAGGAATTCAATTATAAAATCAATTGTGCCATAAGCAAAAGTGGAACTACTTGAATTGATAAAGCAAAGCGAGCTGCAGGTAAACACAATGTAGAAAGCTTCAGGTTGAGATAGCTTCCCATAGGGACATTTAATGAACTCTATTGATCACATAGGACTCTATTCAATCACATATGCTAAGCCACAAACAGAGAAATTCAGTCTTAGAGGGGGAAAAACAGAGAAAGAGAGAGAGATTGGATTCCAGAGTAATACAGCCCAACACAAAGAGAGTAAATCAAAGGCAGATTACTGTGATGGGGTTGCTAAGTACCACATTTCTAAAAATGTGTAGAATGACAGTCTCAGATCGTGTGTGTTAAGCAGAGTGAGATGAAACAGACAGAAGATGTTGGAAGGAAAGAGATGTTACCTAACAGCTTCTCTGTTCCTATTGCCAAGAGAATACGTCAAGCAATTGGCGACAAATTGCTCCTCTTTACCTCTGGTACACAGAAAGGAACAGTCAGACACCCCTGGTTTAACACTGAGAGGCTGCAAGCTGCTGCAAAACCAGTCGCTTTCTTATCAGATTTACTTGTTTCTTTATTGCCAGCCCTGAAGATGTTTTATACTCAATAAACTCGGTTGGGTGAGCAGATTTTTGTGAAATAAGTTAATACTTTCTGTTTTTTTGTTTTTTTGTCCTTTTGTAATTTTCTCACTACATTTAACCCGTAAGTTGCTCACTGTAGATTGCCTTGTTCTCACACAGCCTGGACATGCCTACCACCCACTGAAGTAATGGTAACATACGCTCTTACAGTGTTTGGATGAACTTTACTTTCCAGACTTGATGAATGAACTCCCACCTGCCCTAACAGTAATTTCTGTGTCAAAGCGGAGACAGGATTATCCACTAATCTGATTGTAAAACAAAACAAAGCTGCGTCTAGTATCAAGAGATTTGAAGAAATGCTTATTTTCCTCAAAAGGAGCCAGATACAGCATATTACGAGGCTCCAGTTTCACACAGGGAGCCATATTTATCGGGTGGCGGGGTTTGGTGGGATTCTTCAGAACAAAATCGACACTTCAAAGGGGCGATGGAGTTCTCAGACCTCGGGGCAATGAAATCAGAAGAGTTTAAGCAGGCAGGCATCTGCTGGGTGACCTATTCCTGCTGGGCCCTCGGAGCATGGACCTCAGGGAGTCATTCTGCAGGATTAAAGGGGGCCAGAGGGTCAGGAGTCATGCAGGCATGCTTTCTTTCCTTGGCAGAACTTTGGTCCCTATGCTGAGATAGGTGTTTAAAATATGCTCCTTTATGCAAAGCTTCTCTGTGTTGATTTTACTGCCCCCCCCCCCAGATGTTTTAGACGGAAAGAAGCAAGATAGCAAGTACCCCTGCAAACAGAGGAGCGTTACCTGTGGAAAACTGCCGTAAATTGTCCACAACACCATAAAGCGTACACTGCATGATAAATGATGTTCAGGTGGCCAAGGTGGCTGAAGCATGTGGATTTAGTTGTTGCATCAGCCACATGCACCGTGTAATAACACCCTGCAGTTATTTCCATGTTAAAATCCCTTCAGAGTGGCCATACATCTTCAGTTTTATGACTCTTCTTTCAGTGATTCCTCCCCGAGGGTGCTGCTCTTTTTATGTATGCCTGTGCACATTGTGTGGCCTCTTCACACGCTATAAAGGCCTCGCATGCAGGGATGGATCATATTATTATGAAATGTAATCAGCTGCCAAATACAAGCTACCTGCAAGCTTTTGAAATAGTAAATGACATGAAATATAATCTGAGTAGTTTTGGATAACTTGATACGTGAGCATGTTTGATTACTCAAATATGTGTGTTCTTATTGTATTGTTCTATTCTCTGTCTTACCTCATCAGCACCTAGCATTACTCCCTCACCCAGAGGTGAGGCGTGGGAAGGCGTACGCACATATTTCATGTGCGCGTACTACACGTGCGTGTGTCGTACATGAGCTTGAAAAAAGGAAGTTTGTCTCGCAAATCAACCCTCTCCTTTGCACGTAACTCGTATTCCCATTTAAGTGGCTAGAAATTGGGTTTGGAGCGTTATCACAGCTGTTTCAACTCAGGCAGATAGAGACCGCCTAATCTCCTTCATTCTGTGATCTCATTTACATCGCAAAATTGCAAAAGGGAGAAAATGACCATCCACTCCATGCTTTCACTGAAGCACGCGCACACATCTACGCGCGCACACAAACAAGATAAGCAAATAACCAGTAACCTTTTCTCAAATGCCACCACTAAGGCACTTGACTTTTTACTTCTCTGCACAAAATGAATGGGGCTTTATATATATATATATATATATATATTTCTTAGGAGCTTGGTCTATCTTCTCATATTTTGCTGCTTTTGTTGTCCAACACATTCAGCGAGCACCTATGCCAAAAAGCAGGCTTCAGTTATGGCAGCTTAGCCGGAGGGATTTGGAGGACTTTTTTTTCTTTTTTTATTGGGAGATAAAAGCATTCGAGTCCTTTGTCTTCCCAGCTACGCGAGACTGTTTTGTGGCCCGATGAAGCTTTGTTGTGGCTAATCTTTCTCTCCCCTCTCTGTCCTCGCCTGCACCCATCCCATCTTCACAGCAAACACAACTTTTCTCTTTTAATTATGGCTTTTCTTCTGGGGGCCCAGTCACAACTGAACGGTGAGGAGCAAAGCATAGCAGAAACACAATTATACCTGCGAGGAGGAGAGAACCCTCTCAGGGGAGGTGTCAGTGTATGGGTGTTTATACGCTGCTGCTGCTGCTGCTGCTGTGGGAGTGTGTGTCTGTGCAAGCATGCATCATGTACATGTGTACAAGCAGATTCTTTGGCATTTTTGATATCTGCAGTGAGAAGACCACCTATTGTGGGCTATGATCCTCTTAGCAGGCCTCTGCCAAAAGAGCTATATTTACTGCTGCCGGTGATCACAGCACACAAAGAACAGCATGTCATGAAAATGAGCTACCTTTCAGCCCCCTTCTACACCGGCATAAGAGAAGCCACTAACAGAGTGTGAGATGTATGGTAATGGATGCCACGTAGGGACATTAGCACAGTCTATTTAGCATAGTCTTTGTTGAGGTAGAAAAATGAATAGGCAGGTGGATGACGAGTGGTGGTCAGTGAAAAACACAAGGTAAAAAAAGAAAGAAAAAATACAACAAATGCAACGATTATTTTTGGCTGCAAAATCCACAGTTTATTTTTGTCAAAAGAGGACCAGTTACCAAGCAGTCAGATGATTTCTTTCCTTGTAATGAATGTTAAAAAATAACGAGGCCTTGCTTCGGAAATAGATAAGAAGGGGGGGGAAAAAAAGATTCTCCCTGGAGACAGATGTCATGGACACCATTAAGACTGTGTGACTAAACAGGATAATGACTGTATAAAACCAGGTCAAACTCATAGGCGAAAAACCCCTGTCGCTGTTGTATAATTAGACTGCATCTTCACTGGCGTCGTACGCACAGGGGTGTGCGTGCGCTTGACTCTGTGCTCATAGTGTGTGTCTGAGTGTGTGCACTGCATACTCATGTGCCTGCCTCCAGCTCGGAGCTGTGCAGTGAATGTATATGTGCTTACTGCAGTCAAACTCTGGTTAGCAACGTTTGCCCTTGCTGCAGCTTTGTACAGCACGGTAAATGTTTTCTGTGCGCGCAAGTCTATGTGTGTGTCTGTCTGCGTGTGTGCGTGTGCTGTTTCAGATGTTTTCATATGCATTTCTATCCCACGGAAACACTAAAAGTACATACATTTAGCTGTTTTGTAGCCCACAAATTGTTGTTATTTGCATGTTTAGATGCATCGTCTCTACTTTTCTACACGCACCTGCCTGTCACCCAGACACTGATAGCTCCCTGCATGCTGCGTCTGTCACTACCAGCAATTTAGCTTTAGGCAGAAGGCCTGATTGGAGAAGATGTCTGAGGGGAGATGAAGCTCTCTCTGGCTAGACTCCAGCTCTGTCCATCCTATTTTAATTACCTATGGCACTCACCCAGGGGAACATCACTTCCTCTCTGTGTCTTCTCCACCCTTTTCCTCGTCTCCCTTCTGTCTCTTTTTTCTTTTTTTGCTAGCATCGCCTCTTTTCATCTCCTTGAGCCTCATTATCTCTTTCGCAGTTTTTACCTTTTTCCGCTTTCACCCATAAACTAACAGCACACAGCTGCGTCAGAGCTATACGCAGAGGTAACCTTTGCATTAGCATATAAATGACCCTATAGATTGAATAGTATTTTAGGATATTTAACAGCAGGAGACAGATTCCCTTAACTCTGATTAGACCTGTTCTAAGGAGACAAGCAGCCACTTGAGGGAATATCGCCTCCACCTCAATATAGATAAAGACAGCAACACTTCCACTTCTGAGGAGCGCGTGACTGTGTCCGCCATAGACATTTGCTCTGTCCTGTCACTGAATATGAGCGCATGTAAACAGATCAAATATCTGTGTTTTAATTTAGCTTCTTCCCAACCTTCTTCCTTTTGAGACATTTTCACATTAACCATTCTGAACTTGCTTCACAGACCCAGTCCCAGATTTATAATAAAGACACATGCCATTCATAAAATCTGAGTTATCTATAGAGCAGTGTGTGGGAATTTACCCAATGAGCCATGTCAAATTAACATTTTAGGGATCCATGCTCGTTTACTTTCCTGCTGAGATTAAAAGACTAGTTCATTTAGCTAAATACCAAACCTGAAAGCAGGTGAAACCTAGCTCTGTCAAAAAAAGAAAGAAAAATCCCATATTACACCTTGTAACCAAAGTGTAAAAACATTCATTCACACTTTTACAGGAAGTTTTTAAAGACTTCTTCATGAAGCTCCCAGCCATAGAGAGAGTCTTGTACATAACACCATGTAAAACAGTGATAAAACACCTTTTTTTTTCTTTTTCCAGTCTCTGCAAAGAGCTAACCTTCTGCTCTTTACATTGAATTTCCAGAGCAGAAAAGGGGAAACAAAATGTTGAACTGTCCATTAACAGAGATGTCATCCTCGACATGTACGATAAAGACAGAAGCTGTAACCCACCTTCAGAGTCTTATGATCCTGGAGCGACGACTCCAAGAATTCCCAGCTTCTCTTTTGAAATATAAACACAGCTCATGTTGATTCTGTTTTTAGTGTAGAAACAGATTTCTGCATGTCTGCATAAAGGCTGCCAAATCACAGTTTGATCTAACTATTTAACTGGTATTAACTACCACTCTATTAATGGCCAAAATTAAAATTTATCATGACAAACACCCTGGTCAGTTACAAACACAACTCATCACATTTTGCCTGACGTGAGTCTACTGTACAGTAGCATCACATACCAAAGGATTCTGGATTCTCTCACTATTTTTTTCCCTTCCAGTGCACCCTTTTTATTTTCAGCTCATATCTGATTGAATCCTATTAATGAAACGATACTGATTGTAGCGCGGAAAACTGAAGTCTGAAGGTGACCCACTTCTCCCATT